>NC_041401.2:139008743-139266243 GCF_900747795.2 Erpetoichthys calabaricus | reverse complement strand
CTACTCACCACGACTCCTTCTGCCAGCCTGGAAAAATCCCATCCAGTTGCTTTTCGTTTTGGTCAGGAGGAGGTCAGCGACTCCCCACGCAGGAAAACGCCCGAGGTTAGCCAGTCCTAACTTTTACCGGAGCTGGTCCTCGATCCGTGGAAATCGGTCCACTTGGACGAACCCGCCCAGGGAGTCGTCTGCCCGTCTCCTGCCCCACGTTGGGCGCCAAAATCTGTGGACGAAAAAGGCACACTGAAAAGCAGACAGATAATATTTTCTCAATTCACTTGATTTATTCATTCGGAGTCGCAGTAAGTAGAGATTCAAAAGAGTATAACTTATTGCCGCAAAGCTCAATTGAACCCTGATCAAAAGCCAGGAGGGGTTTTTTATACTTCAGCGTCTCATGATTAATAAGACAGAAAGAACATCCTTATCAAAACAGTAAAGTTAAACAATATGTCTGTTGAGCTAAGCATTATCTGTGTTTTGGAAGCTAAGCACAGGAGAGACGCCTTTGCACAAACTACATGTACAGTTCTGCAGCCTTGTGACCTTGTCCCTGAAACATTCACTCTGAGAAAGGGAAAAACAAGAAACAGCTTACATTTTATTCATCTGGACACTATTTCTCCTGAACCCTGGAATAACATATTTTTGTTAGTTCATAAGCCAAAGCGTCTCTCACTGGCAAGTTACAAAATAGTTATTATAAAGATTCTAATTTACTAAACACACAAAATACATGGTGCTGAGGAGAACATTCTTCTTCTACAACTGCATCTGTTTTAAACTCATTCTTAGACTTTTTCACCCCTGGAACACTAACCTTAACTTTCACGGTATGGGAACTGGGTAGTGAAGTTCTAAAGAAGGAGATACAAAATCATCCTTGTACTGCTGAAAACCCACTTAGCACTCCCGCAGCCCTTGCACTGGGAGCAGGGGGGTTGCCTTACACCCAAATTGTCCCCTCATCAGACCTCCACAAAGCTTGATGTTACAGGCAACAGAAATTTGGGCACAATAATCCACTGAGCCTAGCTGGCAGACAGTGAAAATATACATCATAATAAGAAAAAGAAAGCAAGCAATTGCCACAAGAAGCCACTGCCATATGACCAGTGGATGACGGAACTGACAAAATGTTACCAATATCATCAATGGAGCAGATTACTGTATATCAGGTGAGCTCAACAGAAGGATCTTCTTCAGCGTGTCCCCCTTGCCCACCTCAGACAGTCACGAGCTGATTAATGAAGATGTGCTGGGTGACCTAACAGCCTCAGAATCCGGTACAAAGAATGACATGCAGCATAGGAAGAGAAATAAGCAAATAATAACATTGGGGTCTCAGAATGTCTCATTATTATGATGCTAACGGCACAGCCCCTTAAATTATAACAAATTTGGCCATGCATAGAGTATGTTTTATTTTATTTGGTCTCCGAAAAAATGTTTGTCTGAATAGTTTGTGACTTTAGCAGAGAGGTAGGTGAGTTTGAAATAGTGAAACACCTACACAGTATGCAGTGTTTCATTGAGACCAACAAAAAAAGTGTTAAATGCAGGAAATGGTCAATGACATTAATATGGATCTGAGTTAGATGCTTTTAGAGGTGCTTTTTTATAGTTTCCCTGCAGTTATTTTTATACATTATAGTTATACAGTAAGTGTCCTGATTTAGTCTATTTAATCTGTTGGATTATTATTGTCACTTTTGTTGCTTCAGATTGTTACACCTTTTTATCAACGCCACTGTGCTGTTGATAGCACATTGTTAAGCCACCAGAGCCTACATACAACCTGACATTTGGTATTTTAAAACTGATAAAAGGCTATGTTCAATCTGCAGTTCTAGTCCCACTTTTTCTCTCATATGTGACCCAGATCTGATATTTATGGAGAAATCTGTTTAGCAAAAAATGATATGAAAGCAAAACTTTTCAGAAAGGATTTACACTGCTGTCATAACAACTGTTTTGCATACAAACATTGTATCTGTCTATTAGTTTGCATCTTTCTGACAAAATTATTACTACACATTTTGCATATCTGGAGCACATTCAGGATTGACATCTGTACTCATATAAGCTTTGGATCAGTTGCAAAATGAATTTGAGGAGTCTGGCCACTAGGGGGCATAACAAAGCCCCAACCCCTAGGCACAACTACACAGAGACATTCCCAGGTTCACATAAGCCCCATTTATTAAAGAGAGCACATTTACAAGGCGTCATTTTCAACAGATTGTACTCTTCCTTCTCTTCATCTTGCTTTTCCTTTCCTTTTCCTCCTACTCATCACCAGCAAGCTTTGTTCTCTGTCCTCCAAATGCTGACCACTTGGGTAAAGTGGAGGACTCCCTTTCTAACTTGACCTGGGAGTACTTCTGGTGCCTAAATAATTTTTTAAACAGGGCAGTCATATCCTGACAGGTCCCCCTTGAAGCCCCAACCCCCACAGAACCCAATAGAGTAGCCCTATAGGACCATAACTCCTACGCTGTCCTGTGGGTGTCCTTATAGGTGCTCACCACAAGGGATGCTGCCACCCAGTGTATGGGAGAATGACCTGTGCATGGGAAGCAGTTTCCCACTGCCCCATAATTCAACCAGCCTCCCAATTGGTCGGAATGCTTCAACAACCAGGCTGTCCATTTCACTGTGTTGATTCCCCAGCCAGGTAAGGGATTCCCATCCATGGCTGCTGGGATGCCAGGCCCGATGTACCAGCTGCCACAGCGTCTCCTGGCTGGGAGGGGAATGTCATACCTCCCCAACCTGACCACCTGTTATACTGGCCATCTGGCCAGGTAAGAGAATGGGGTCAATCCCAGCTGGGACACTAGTCCATCCATCACAGCATTCAAAAAATAAATAAATAAATAAAACAGAGGCAAAAATCAGGAAAAAAATCACTTTGTAATTGCAATGTTAAAAAATCACGATCCATCCATCCATCCATCCATTCTCTTCCGCTTATCCAAGGTCGGGTCGCGGGGGCAGCAGCTTGAGCAGAGATGCCCAGACTTCCCTCTCCCCGGCCACTACTTCTAGCTCTTCCAGGGGAATCCCGAGGCATTCCCAGGCCAGCCGAGAGACATAGTCCCTCCAGTGTGTCCTGGGTCTTCCCCTAGGCCTCCTCCAGGTTAGACGTGCCCGGAACACCTCACCAGGGAGGCGTCCAGGAGGCATCCTGATAAGATGCCCGAGCCACCTCATCTGACTCCTCCTGATGCGGAGGAGCAGCGGCTCTACTCTGAGCCCCTCCCGGATGACTGAGCTTCTCACCCTATCTGTAAGGGAAAGCCCAGACACCCTACGGAGGAAACTCATTTCAGCCGCTTGTATTCGCGATCTCGTTCTTTCAGTCACTACCCATAGCTCATGACCATAGGTGAGGGTAGGAACATAGATCGACTGGCAAATTGAGAGCTTCGCCTTGCGGCTCAGCTCCTTTTTCACCACGACAGACCGATGCAGAGCCCGCATTACTGCGGATGCCGCACCGATCCGCCTGTCAATCTTACACTCCATTCTTCCCTCACTCGTGAACAAGATCTCGAGATACTTGAACTCCTCCACTTGAGGCAGGATCTCGCTACCAACCCTGAGAGGGCACTCCACCCTTTTCCGGCTGAGGACCATGGTCTCGGATTTGGAGGTGCTGATTCCCATCCCAGCCGCTTCACACTCAGCTGCAAACCGATCCAGAGAGAGCTGAAGATCACGGCCTGATGAAGCAAACAGGACAACATCATCTGCAAAAAGCAGTGACCCAATCCTGAGTCCACCAAACCGGACCCCCTCAACGCCTTGGCTGCGCCTTGAAATTCTGTCCATAAAAGTTATGAACAGAATTGGTGACAAAGGGCAGCCCGGGCGGAGTCCAACTCTCATAGGAAACGGGTTCGACTTACTGCCGGCAATGCGGACCAAGCTCTGGCACCGATCATACAGGGACCGAACAGCCCTTATCAGGGGGTCCAGTACCCCATACTCTCGGAGTACCCCCCACAGGATTCCCCGAGGGACACGGTCGAACGCCTTTTCCAAGTTCACAAAACACATGTAGACTGGTTGGGCAAACTCCCATGCACCCTCCAGGACCCTGCTAAGGGTGTAGAGCTGGTCTACTGTTCCATGACCAGGACGAAAACCACACTGTTCCTCCTGAATCCGAGGCTCGACTATCCGACGGACCCTCCTCTCCAGAACCCCCTAATAGACTTTTCCAGGGAGGCTGAGGAGTGTGATCCCTCTGTAGTTGGAACACACCCTCCGGTCCACCTTCTTCAAGAGGGGGACCACCACCCCGGTCTGCCAATCCAGAGGCACTGTCCCTGATGTCCATGCGATGTTGCAGAGACGTGTCAACCAAGACAGTCCTACAACATCCAGAGCCTGGAGGAACTCCGAGCGTATCTCATCCACCCCCGGGGCCCTGCCACCAAGGAGTTTTTTGACCACCTCGGTGACCTCAGTCCCAGAGATGGAGGAGCCCACCTCCAAGTCCCCAGGCTCTGCTTCCTCATTGGAAGGCATGTTAGTGGGATTGAGGAGGTCTTCGAAGTACTCCCCCCACCGACCCATAACGTCCTGAGTCGAGGTCAGCAGCGCACCATCCCCACCATATACAGTGTTGACACTGCACTGCTTCCCCCTCCTGAGACGCCGGACGGTGGACCAGAATCTCCTCGAAGCCGTCCGAAAGTTGTTCTCCATGGCCTCCCCAAACTCCTCCCACGCCCGAGTTTTTGCCTCAGCAACCACCAAAGCCGCATTCCGTTTGGCCTGCCGGTACCTATCAGCTGCCTCCAGAGTCCCACAGGACAAAAGGACTCCTTCTTCAGCTTGACGGCATCCCTCACCGCCGGTGTCCACCAATGGGTTCGGGGATTGCCGCCACGACAGGCACCGACCACCTTACGGCCACAGCTCTGGTCAGCCGCCTCAACAATAGAGGCACGGAACATGGCCCATTCGGACTCAATGTCCCCCACCTCCCTCGGGATGTGGTCGAAGTTCTGCCGGAGGTGGGAGTTGAAGCTACTTCTGACAGGGGGCTCTGCCAGACATTCCCAGCAAACCCTCACAACACGTTTGGGCCTACCAGGCCTGACTGGCATCCTCCCCCACCATCGAAGCCAACTCACCACCAGGTGGTGATCAGTTGACAGCTCCGCCCCTCTCTTCACCCGAGTGTCCAAGACATGTGGCCGCAAGTCCGACGACACGACCACAAAGTCAATCATTGAACTGAGGCCTAGGGTGTCCTGGTGCCAAGTGCACATATGAACATCCCTATGCTTGAACATGGTGTTTGTTATGGACAATCCGTGATGAGCACAGAAGTCCAATAACAAAACACCACTCGGGTTCAGATTGAGGGGGCTATTCCTCCCAGTCACGCCCTTCCAGGTCTCACTGTCATTGCCCACGTGAGCATTGAAGTCTCCCAGCAGTACGAGGGAGTCCCCAGAAGGTATGCCCTCTAGCACCCCCTCCAGGGACTCCAAAGAGGGTGGGTACTCCGAACTGCTGTTCGGCGCATACGCACAAACAACAGTTAGGACCCGTCCCCCCACCCAAAGGCGGAGGGAGGCTACCCTCTCGTCTACCGGGGTAAACCCCAATGTACAGGCTCCAAGTCAGGGGGCAATAAGTATACCCACACCCGCTCGGCGCCTCTCACCGGGGGCAACTCCAGAGTGGTAGAGAGTCCAGCCCCTCTCAAGAAGATTGGTTCCAGAGTCCAAGCTGTGCGTCGAGGTGAGCCCGACTATATCTAGCCGGAACCTCTCTATCTCGCGCACTAGCTCAGGCTCCTTCCCCTTCAGAGAGGTGACATTCCACATCCCAAGAGCCAGCTTCTGTAGCCGAGGATCGGACCGCCAAGGTCCCCGCCTTCGGCCACCACCCATCTCACACTGCACCCGACCTCCTTGGCCCTTCCCATAGGTGGTGAGCCCATGGGAAGGGGGACCCACGTTGCCTCTTCGGGCTGTGTCCGGCCGAGCCCCATGGGTGCAGGCCCGGCCACCAGGCGCTCGCCATTGAGCCTCACCTCCAGGCCTGGATCAAGAGGGGGGCCCCGGTGACCCGCGTCTGGGCAAGGGAAAACGTCGTCCAAAGTTTTTATCATAGAAGGTTTATTTAACCGCTCTTTGTCTCATCCCTCACCTAGGACCAGTTTGCCTTGGGTGGCCCTACCAGGGGCATAAAGCCCCGGACAACAGAGCTCCTAGGATCATTGGGACACGCAAACCCCTCCACCACGATAAGGTGGCGGTTAAAGGAGGGGAAAATCACGATCCTTCAAGCATATTTACTAACAGCATCCAAAAAACATCAAACGTGTGAATGTTAAATGAGGGTTCTACTGTATGGGCTTTTTTCAGGGTGAGGACGCCAAATTTTGAGTAATGCCAGTGGTCTCACAATATGTGGCCAGTTCCTTAAAGCCTAACTTCATGCATTTTATTATATGATTTGTTCTTTCCTATATTGTGGTATAGATATGTTTTTTTCTCATTCCCACAGCTTCACATAACCCAACACTTATAGATTTTTCACACCTAGCTAGTTCACCAAATTATTTACTATGGTTGATCACTTTTCTCTACAAAAGAAATATATATTACATTATCAAGCAATTCTGCTTAAATTAGGAGCCAGTTGACACTCGGGAAATTGAGTGAGAAGAAAGAAGAAAAGCCAGCCACAGGATTTTAATTTCAACAAAGTAATCTTAAACAAAAGCCTATTAAAATCGAGCGCCCAGGGGTCTGCACAAAACCACTCATGCCAAAATATTATTGTTACATTAATGAATAAAAATGTTTGCAGAAAGAATACCTCCTAACTGATCAGAAGTCTAGGGTCATGAGCTTAAATAAACTGACAGACCAAGGAAATGCTGATAATGAAATCTGTGAGTGCAATTCTGTATTATGTCGTTGATAGTGAGAATAGGTGTCCGGCCATTCAAAATAGGGCTGGAACAAGAAAGAGAGGGAGCGTCAGACTGAAAACAGGACATGACCAGCACATGCTAGTGAGGTTCTGCAATTAATCCATCACAGGAACATACATGTGTGTGTGTATATGTGTGTGTGCGTGTGTGTGCGTGCGTGTGTGTGCGTGTGCGTGTGTGTGTGTGTGCGTGCGTGCGTGGGGGTGTGTGTGTGTGTGTGTATGTATACAGTATATATAGAACCCTCTGTAATGTTTGAGACAAAGTCACATTTTTCATTGATTTACTCCTCTGCTCCACAGTTTCAAATTACAAACCAAAAATTCAGACGTGATTAAGGTGCACATTGCAGACTTTCATTTAAGTGTATTTGCATAAATTTTGGTGACAACATGTAGAAATCACAACACTTTTTCTACATGGTGCTCCCATTTCAGGGCACCACAATGTTTGGAACAATTGGCATCAAAGGTATGTGTGATTACTCAGGTGTGTTTTGTGGGTTCATTAGTGCAGATGTTAAATACCTCAGCTTGCTTCTACCCTTTGGAGTCTGTAGTTGCCGTCGTTCAACATGAGGACAAGATCTGTACCAATGAAAGTCAAAGAAGCCATTATGAGGCTGAAAAACAAGATTATAACCATTAGAGACATTAGAAAAAACTAAATCAACTGTCTGGAATATCACTAAGAAGAGAAAATGCACTGGTGAGCTCAGTACTTGCAAAAGGAACTGGTAGGCCAAGGAAGACCTCCACTGCTGATGACAACTATAGTAAAGGGAAAAGCCCCAAATGCCTGTGTGAGAGATCAGAAACAGTCTTCAGAAGGCAGATGTGCATGTGTCAGAGATGACGAAAAACAGAAGACATCATGAACAGAGGCCACACTGCAAGATGCAAACCACTAGTTAGCCACAAAAACAGGGTGGCCAGGTTATGATTTGCAGAAAAGGACTTGAAAGAGCCTGTAGAATTCTGTGAAAATAGATGGACCTATATCAGAATGATGGCAAGAGCAAAGTGTGGAGATGAAAAGGAACTGTCCAAGATCCAAAACAGTCCCATGTCCTATAAATCTGAAAATGGTGAAGGACCCAAGCAACAGTTGTTGCATGCACAGTCTCTCTGATGTTACCCACTGATGCTTATAACTCCTTCAGAGTTCTCATATGTCTCTTGGTGGCCTTCCTCACTAGTCTTCTTCTTGTACAATCACTCAGTTTTTGGGGACACCCATAGCCATGTGCCATAGCCTTTCCATTTCTTAATGATTGATTTAACTGGACTCCAAGTGCTACTCAGTGACTTGGATGTTTTCTTGTCTCCATTCCTCGACTTATTGTTTTTAATCACTACTTCATGAAGTTGCATAGAGTTTTCATTTGTCTTTGTTGTGTTGACTATGCAGCGATAACACAAGACAAGTTGGACCTACCAGATGAGGTGCATTTATACTGCAATCACTTGAAGCCCCAGGCAGGTGGTCTCCATTAAACTAATTATGTGGCTTCTAAAAGCAACTGATTATGCCAGTCATGACTTAAGTGGGGTGAATATGTACATGATTATTTATTTTCTGTTTTATAATTGAAATTAATTTAGATCACTTTGCTGAGATGTTTTCATTTTGACATTAAATACTTTTTCTAATTATCACTGTCAAAAAATACTATAATTTAATGTTGTGTAACAAACAATGTGAAAAGTATTAGAGGAGTGAATACTTTTTATCGGCACTGTTCCATAGAAAGGCATGTTGGTTGAAGTAGGACCACCTCCTCTCAGATTCTAAGAGGAAATTAATACTTTGGAGAGACCCTTCATTGTTAGACCAAATAAGGAGGGGAACTCTGCTCTATGAACTCTATGAGAAGATCCAGAATCATGCCTTACTGCTTGTCCTTTACCTTGAAACAGATACAAAAAAAAGGCTAACTTGAAACTAATATGACCAACAAGGCTGGAGATGCATTCCACCTCTGACATCTAGTCTTTAGGCTGTCTAGGTACTCCATATTTGCCTCAAAAGTAATGACAGACCAAAGCCTGCAGAGCCTCAGAGAGACTCACCCGAGGCAAATATATGACAATACTAGTCCAAATCATCCATCCATCCATCCATCCATCCGTCCATCCATTTTCCAACCCGCTGAATCCAAACACAGGGTCATGGGGTCTGCTGGAGCCAATCCCAGCCAACACAAGGCACAAGGCAGGAACCAATCCCGGGCAGGGTGCCAACCCACCGCAGGACACACACAAACACACCCACACACCAAGGACACACTAGGGACAATTTAGAATCGCCAATCCACCTAACCTGCATGTCTTTGGACTGTGGGAGGAAACCAGAGCGCCCGGAGGAAACCCACGCAGACACGGGGAGAACATGCAAACTCCACGCAGGGAGGACCCGGGAAGCGAACCCAGGTCTCCTAACTGTGCCACCGTGCCGCCCCTAAATCAATCAGTCTTAACAAATTCTAAGTTGCCATTCAAACAAATCCCTGTAAACATGTTCACTGTGTGTGGTGGGGCCATCTTGTGACCAGGAGAAGATGCCCTAACATTAGACAAGTCAGCTTCTCAGCTTGTCTACCACTCTTTTAAATATATAAACATGTAAAACCTAACCTACTCTCAGTCTCACAGCTACAGTTGTACCTTTAGAAGTTCAGAGTTGCACTATGGTTGCTATTTTGTACACAGTATGTACTGTGGCGAATATTCCTGTGTTATTTACTGAGTTAAAAGAAAAATAAGAAATATGCATCCTGTGACTTGAAATTGCCTTAAAGTGGTTTAATGACATCATTCATTTCATGTTACAGTATTTCATGGTTGAAATAGCATTCCTTTATCTTTGTACCCAATGAGTGCTTCCAGGGAGAAGGACACAGGATAAGTCTTTAAGAACAACAAATGGAGTTGGCATTGAGCCCTACTAAAGTATAACATCACTTTTCCCATTTTCTGAAAATATTTTTTTTGTTCATATTTAAATAAGTATGGTACATTTTTGTACTTGTTATACTAAGAGCAATAAATAATTCAGAGTCCCATAATAGTCAGACATTGCCTAGTGATAACATAGTCAAAGCATGAAAAGAGGACTTTTTCAGTCTAGAACAAAACCTTCCTGATACAGAATTCATTTACTATTATTGGTTAACCCCTTAACAAGATATGTGGGTCCTAATGAAATCTGCAGAGTACCAATACAGTCGTTATTATTCTGTTTCCATAATGTGTTGTATGAATTTAGTTAAATGGCAATGAAATGTTCTGAAAGATTCAATGGCTGTCATTAAAAATAACTGTACATCAAAAACAGAATATTAATAATGCAACCCAATGCTAACAAGTTACTGGTTGTGTAAGAAGATAATACAGCACACAAATAGAATGACAGAAGTAACAAACGTAATTTCATCTATTATTTGCAGTCCAAGCTGAATCTGAGTATCTGTTTAAAAAACAACAGTACATAACTACTACTTAAATCTCATCATTTTCACTATGAGTATGAAACTATGTTAGCCAGATGCGTATGTTGGACGTTTCTAACCTCATTATTAATCTTAACGCTTAAATTAACACCACAGGTAATTTACTTCTATTAACCCAAATTAAATAATGTACTTAAGAGTTATTATCAAACACTAATGTAATGAATGTAATTAAAATAAGACATGGTTGCCTAACAGATCTGTATCCCAAAACTCTAGGATTGAATACAGAGCTAAAGATACCCTGGGCCTAGTCAGCTATTCAAACACATACTACAAACAATTGCTTTAAGATAAGAGGAATGAGATGGTTCCTGAAAGAACATTTCAAGGTTCTATATCTGCTTTTTCTAGAAAGACGGAGACGGAGTGCAGCTAACAAAGTGATAGGAACATACTAGGGAAAGTAACTGTCAGAAATGAGAGACAGAATAAATCACAAGTGCCATGTTTGTTCACTGTAGATGGCATGGACACAGACAATCCTAAACATGTTATGCTTAACATCGACTGAGGAAGGTCCACGCGCAGTGAGTTATCATTTTAGTCTCCCTTTGCTTTGCTGTGTATGTGTGTGTACGTCCTGCACTCGTTGTGATGTTTATACTGCTTATACTGTGTGCAAGTGTTTTGTCTGCCTTGGTGATGCTCTATTCCAGTGTTAAATGCATAATTATTATAGAATCTAGCATTTGATGAATATAATTTTTGATTAATGCATTTTTATTTTATGCCTACAACATCGGCTATGTGTTTAACGCATTATCATCAAGTTGCATTTTAATGCTGTGTTTTGGTTAGCTTTAGAATTATGTCTGAATAAAAGATTTATTCTGTTTATGTTAGTTCATCTGCTGAAATATAGGATGTCTGTAAATAGTGGCACTAACTTCTTGTTAAAAATCATCTCTTCAGTCTATTGCCTAATTGATTACAGCATCAAATTTAAATTATTTTGAAACCAATGTTATTAAAATAGTTCTAAACTAGAACTTTTCCTCCTCAATTAGAAAATATTTAAAACAGTGGTCACCAACATGTCACTCATGAGCTACCGGTAGCTCACAAACTCTTTCCAAGTAGCTCACCAAAGGGTTAATGAATCCTACATAAATTTGAAAACTTGATTAGTCAAATTAGGGGTGGATGATCTTTCCAAAAAATCATATCACAATCCTTTCAACACAAAATCATGATCCACAATCTGAATTGCAATCTATCTTTTCAATGTGGCATACACTTAAGAGAATATCCAGACTCAGACTCATCAAGACCTAAGTGACACTTTATTTTAAATATCAAACAAAGTTGAATTCGATTGCTCTCTCATTCGCTAGCTAAGTGGATTTAAGAAACACGACCCGAAGCTGGTGAGTGAGTGAGGAAGGCCCCTCCTCTCAGCCCACTGCGTGTTTCTCGAATTTGTGCAAATAAATTAGTAGTGCAAGCAAACTGTGATACATAGCGAACTGAGAGAAGTCACAAAATCAGCCGGAATGTTCAAGCAAATTATAGAAGAAAGCCCAATCTAAATCCATTAAGTAGTTCTCTCGTGAAAGGCAAACAGACATACAGACAGACAGACAGACAGACATTGGATTTTATATATTATATATTAGTAAACCTTCAAAATAATGTGCAGTTAAAGTCTCAACAGCATTCTCAGCATTTCTGGAGCTTAGTAGAGCCAGTGAACTATAAGAATCTTCACCAAGCAGCTCTGAAAATGTCTGCTTTGTTTAGGTCTACTTACCTCTGTGAGTCTGTCTTTTCTGACATGAATGTCATGAAATCAAAGTTCAGAGGAAGACTGACAGATGAACATTTAAATGACTTCATAAGAGTGAACCTAAGTGGCTCCACTCCACCATACACATCTCTTGTTGACTCCATGCAGTGCCAGTCATCTCACTAACTAAAAAACACATCACACATGCAACTGGACATGTGAATACTCTTGTGAAGTGAAACAGTGACATGGAACAAAATGACAAATGAATAAGTAATATCTGTGCATTTGTAATTGCATTGTTTTGTTTTCACAGCATTCATGGTTTAATTCAGTAGTGTGAGATACACTAGAAAATGCATACAAACATATAAAATGCACTTGCAGGTGAACTAAATATTTTTTGTTATGTTTTAATGCAAAATGTGAGTTGTGGACACCAACATTTTGTAAATGTTCAGGCAAAACAAGCTTATTCAGTGTGTTTGGTTTGAAATAAGCTATGAGAATAAATGTTAGAAAACATGAGTAGCTCTTGGAGCATTTTCATTTTGTAAAAGTAGCTCTCAGGGGAAAAAAGGTTGGAGACCCCTGATTTAAAATCTATATTGAAAATTCATACTAACAATTGCCCAGCCACCAAACTACAAATGTCTCAAGATTTGGTTTGGGTGATAGGTCTGGCTGAGTGTATTCCATATACAACACATTCATCTCACATTGACACTTATAAATATGTCATTCTGAGGACCAATGTATCTCTTAATGTAGATGTAGACTGGAGGAAGTCAAAAATTCAGCCACACATGTGGCATCAATAAAATTAAAGAAAAATCTGCACAATTTTATCATATTAAATTTTACTAATGAGTATTCCTTGTTACTTCACTGTTTATTGGGATTGAAAATTAAAGTAAGATTTAACTTGAGTAGTTAAAACTGTTCTGTTTTAACCAAATTATTACTGCACCCAGCACAATTTCAGACACCACTACGGATTTTTTCCCTGGCACTGGTCCTGGTTTTAATCCTGAATCCTTAATTCACTCATATAAAACTGATATTTTTATTTTTGGTTTTGCTTACCAGAGAAGGATGTCCATTTTAAATGCCTTCTTTTTGCCACTATTATGGACCACACTATTATTTCTCAGCATAGTTGAAGACAGTAAGCTCACAATAAATGTCTTCCTTATAAGTAAAAGATGGTGCACTACTTTATATCTAACCCAGACTGTTTACTTCAGTCGCAACTGATTAAAACAAATATCTAAAAGAAAAAAGAGGTAAGACTGTATTACTCATGCAATTGTGAAATATATAACATTACATATTCAATGTCAGAATTATTACCTAAAAATTCAATAACCAATACCCAAGTAATCTAAAAAAGCTTTAATGATCCCCTGTGTGCAACAATGACAATGACCCTTTCAACTTAAAAAACAGTGGCACGCCTTTAAATATCTTGACAGAAATCAGATATGTGATTTAATTTTTAATCAGTATGTCACATCTGTTTTGAGGAATTTGTACTAACTTTTCTTCAAAAATATTTCAGCTACTTCAGATTTAATGGCTGTTTTCATGAACAATCCAATGTAAGACTTGCTGTAAGACTGATGGATGAACATGGATCAAAAAGATGGGTCTAGAGATCCCTAAATGTACCTCTGAGATTGTTTTGGATGTTCTCTGTCACTGTTGTTGCCTTCTGAAATGTCCTCAACTAGGCAGAGGCATCGAGGTAAAATATTCTCTTTTAATGGACTATTTGATGAATTCCAAAATGCATAACAATGATTTTATAATTCTCCATAGACAGATAAGCATTTTCAACACCGTTCTTGAGATTGCTTTAGATTCAGCCATTATACTAATGTGACATGCATAAGTGAATGTCAAAGCCAGTTAGGGCAACTAAAACAGTCAGAGGACAAGTCTCTGAATATCCCAGTGCCAGGCTTTAAAATATATACTGAGAATTTTGCTTTTCTGCTTTTTTGTTTCCGAGAATCAGAAACTGAAAATAAAAATACAGATAATAATAAAATTGCCTTAGCATCATTTGTAACACAGCCACTTTTGAATTCTTTAGCAAAGTTATTTTTGTCATGTAGCCTGATTTGAGACCCCTGTCTAATATTCTGCCAGAGATGGGAAACCTGCCAGTAGATATTAATAAGAGATTAGGAGACTGAACATGTTCAATTTTGAGACAAGACAACATTTGTAACTAGGAAATCAGAAGTCTCAGTGTCATAAGAAGCTTTTTTAAAAGCAAAACATGGACACAAGGTGCACGTTTCTTGTTGAAGCCAAAACACAAATAGCCAAAAAGACCAGATCAAATGGATTTACTTACTGAAGACACTGAACTAGAGATTAAAATCTGTACAGTTAATTTGACAAGCACAGAAGAGATCACTGAACCTATAAATAAACTCATAACCGACTACTCAGGATGCTTACTTCAGAAAGTTGTGGCAGGGTTTCCCAAGTTAAAAGAAATACTATTGTACTTAAAAGATAAAAGAAGCACATTTCTTCTTGAAATCAGTCTGAAAGTCACACAGAAAAATTTGGAATGATTACCACAGAATACGTGAAAAGATTCAAATTGACAATAAAGTCAAATTCAATTTCTGCACAAGACATTGGTAAAGCTGAAGCAAAGATTATCCACACCATTAAACTATAAGAAAATCCAGAATGTATATTGGCTTTAAAGAAAAATGTCAGTCAGTCAATCAGTCAGTCATTTTCCAACCTGCTATATCCTAACACAGGGTCACGGGGGTCTGCTGGAGCCGATCCCAGCAAACATAGGGTGCAAGGCAAGAACAAATCCCGGGCAGGGCGCCGGCCCACCGCAGTAAAGAAAAATGCTTGTGTAAAAAATAAGAGTCATATTTTTAAAATTGGATCCAGTTCAGCATGATGGGATATTGGGAATCGGAGGCAGACTCAACAAAGTTGCTATGCCAGTAGAAGCAAAACATCCTGACAGTCTCCACAATATTCAAATGTTGCTCTTTTTACTTTGCAGAACATTTACAAAGAAAAACAGCACTGGACAGTCCCATGAGCAAACTGTGTTTGCTACAAGATACAGTATATAATTGAAATAAGAAATTCTTAAATATCTGTTTGCAGTTAACCTGCATTTTTATTTAGTTTATAAATAATTTGTTTCTCTTACTGAAGTAAAATATAGTAATTGTATCTGCTGTCTGCATAAACAATTAGGGGTTTGAAATGTGAGAGACAATGTTAGAATGTTAATGGTAAATTCTGTCACTTTCTCATCCACTTTCTACAAACTAAGTTCACATTCACTATCTGCAGAATACCCTTCATACCATGACATTTTTTCTATACGCACTTCCAAAGTCCCATACTGAACACTGAGCTTCTTCCAGCACCTTTACCACACATACTTAATGGCCATGAACCCACTGCTTCCACGCTTCCTACCCCTTTGCCTCTATCACATTGATCTTTCCCAAGTTTACTTTCAGGCTTTCACATCCAAATGAGCTTTTAATGTCAGAATCTTTTCCTTCAATTCCACTCAAATTTTTGTCATCAATACAAGATCATTGATATAGAAGAGCTCTTATGGCAATCCTTCACACACTTCCCTGGTCAGCACTGCAAACTCTGAATGGCAACCTAATGCAGTCTCACCTTCAGCTCCAAACTTTCACAATCCTGTCTGCTTTCCTGACCAAAATACAAGCTTCTTCATACACTGACATCATGGGAGACACTAACCATTCATCCACAACTAACTTTCTTGATGTCCACTTCTCCACCTGTTGTGGTACCCTATCAAAAGCCTTCTCCAGATCTACAAATGACATCCAGCTTCTTTGCCTTTCCCTGATATTTTTGCATTCATTTCCCTGAAATGAGGGGACTGGGCAGTCTCATGGCCTGGAACCCCTTCAGATTTTATTTTTTTCTCCAGAAATCTGGAGTTTTTTTTTGTTTTTTCTGTCCTCCCTGGCCATCGGCCTTACTCTTATTCTATGTTAAATAATGTTGTCTTATTTTAATTTCTTACTTTGTCTTTTATTTTTCTTTTCTTCATTATGTAAAGCACTTTGAGCTACATTTTTTGTATGAAAACGTTATATATAAATAAATGTTGTTGTTGTTGTTGACAGCAAAGATGGTTTCTGCTCTTACCTTCCCAGGCATGGAACCAAACTCTGTCAACCTGCTCCAAAAGCTTAATCGCTTGATATGATGCACACTCCGATGGATCAGCATTCTGTTTGAATATTGTAATGAGCACACTTCTTTCCCCATGTTCAAGAGTCCTTCCTTCCCATAATAATGCTGCACATGTCTGTGAAACATTCATCTCTAGGACCATCTGCTGTCCTATAATAGGAAGTTTTACTTTGTCTTAATCTTTTTTTGTGCATTTGGAACTTCCACTTTTGAAACCTAAAACTTGATCCTTCTCTTTTCTCATACAAGTATCATCATTCCATTTATTCTCCTGATCAAGCAACTTCTCCATATACTTCTTCCAGGTATACTCATTATGTTCTCTTCGGGATTTTTCAAGTAATTCAAACCTGTGGTATACCGGGTCCAAAGCTCAGAATTAAAAGCCCAGTTTTTAAATAGATAATCGCCGCACTCATGGCTTAAAGAGGGGGCGTGGTAGTGTGGCTGGAGCAGTTCCTGGACGCTATATGAGGCAGACGTTTCCTCGCTTATGTGCACAGGTGAGGAATCGTCCGCATCCGTAATTGATGCTGGGAGCTGCTAATTGCCACTCCTGAGCCACATCCCCATTATATACAGTAGGAGCGGGAGTGCGGAGGGAGAGAGAGAGAAAAAGAAAGTGAATGGAGGTTAAGGGAGAAGAAGTGGGCAGGAAGGAAAAAGCCAGTGCATGCAAGAGCGAGTGGGTGAAGGCAGGCTCACTAGTGGGATCATGCAGATGGAGGGAGAGCACCCTGGAAAGGGTGTTTGGCTGAGTCTCTGTGGGGCTGAAGGAAGTGGTCGATCCAGCTGAGCAATCAGGGAGCTGGAGTGACCTGGAAGGTGGTTGGCTCGCCGCATAAGGCTACGGTAGGCAGCAGGAGCCAGGAAGGCTTAGGAGAGTGAACCCCAGCATGACTCTCCTGGCCATTGGGGAACCTAAGTCTTGGTCTTACGGAGCCAGGGACTGAAAGGCAACCAGACGTAAAGGACAGCTGCAGGTAGGGTGACTCCTCTGGTGTATAACCTGGATGGGAGAAGCAGGGGAGTCACCAGTAGAAGAATGCACTGGGCTTTGTGTTTTAAAAGACTGCTTCCAGCCATTGTTTTTAACCTCGTTTTTATGGATTTATTTAAGGGATTTTAACCTCCACCTTTTCATTGGTTTTATTGGATTATTTATTTATTTGAAGCACTGCACTATTTATTTTGAACACTGTGATTTTGTTGTTTAATAAAAGCACCTTTATGCACCATCCCCTTGCTTCGTTGTGTCTTCACTGATCAGCTCATCCGGTGACATTACCGACTGTTTTGGGTTCAAAAGCTCCCAAAAATGTAGTGGGAGCATGGAGTGAGAACCCGCATCATCACAAAACCTAATACATCCTGTCACTCTTTTTCCACCTGTTATGTGATCCTGAAAACAATTCTCTTTCACTTCTCATTCTGTAGCTCACTAGACAAATGCTGATCCTTAACTTCTTAACTTCTTTCACCCTAACCAACTGCCACTCAAAACATTTGCTTTGCTTTTCCCATAACTTTAAAAGTGCTTTGTCTTCTGCCATTCCTCATAGCACCTTTTTTCCTCAGTTCCCTTTCCTATCTCAGCATTCCACATTTCCTCCTGTCTCGGCAGTCTCTTTGTGAAACTGAAGACTTCTTCTGTTGTTTTCAACCATTTATTCTTCATCTCTTCTTACTTGCCATGCACACCTGATAACTCTGAAACTTAATTCGTTCTTGCTATGAATACACTCTCCTATTTCAACTTTCATACCTGTCCCACTTTGACACTATGGGCATTTTTTTTGCCTTGTATCACACTAGGGTATTACCCATTGCAGTGTTCTCTGAATATTTAAACTGGTTTCTCATACCTATTCTCAAAATCTGATATATTATCTCCTAAAGATCAGATTGTAAAGTTTTAAAGAGTTAATGGCCTGAGAATTGGGGAGCATCTCTTATCAAAACAAATGCCTACAAGTTGGTTTATGGACCCTTTTTGATGCCTGAAACTGCCTCACTGAAAAAAGGGCTATCACATTTAGATGAGACTAGAGAACTGCCATTCCACTGATTACTACAACTTACATTGCTTAGTTAGCATCTTAGCTAAAGGGGTAGTAACCTCACTTCCTCTTCGACCTTCCTTGATATAGTTGGCTCCCCTGCATATTTTTTCTCCCTTTTGTGGAATGTCTGGTGTGACATAAATCCAGTTACCATCGGGAAAGAAATCAGTCATGACTAGATGCATCTTAAGTTCTCAGCAGCCTTTTTAATGGCTCTCCTAGTGCTCCTGCTACAATTTGAAAAAAGAGGAGGAATGAAGTGTGACATCAGTTATTCCAGTTTGCCATACATTTCAATTAAAGCAAAAGCAACAGTGTTTCAGAATGTATATCGAGACAATATCATTCTTTTAAAATAATCTAAGATGCAGAGGATTATGAATTATTAATAAGTACTGTACATGACATATTCACAGAAACATTTAAAGCACATACTACAATGAACCAGCATTACAGTGTTACAGGTATTCTTCACTTGACCTTGCTAACCACTTAGTAAACATAACCTAACCTATACAGTATTTTTGGATCTAGCCTGAGCATACTGGATGTCAATTGCTCATTTCAAATCAAATGTGCTGTGGAGTAGGCCACTAAAAACAAAGAGCCTCAGACATATATTCACACATTCAGGATCCACAACCAATGTGTTTTGAGGGATGTTTCCCCTTTATCAGGGCCTGCTTCAGAGTAAGTTACGCATGTAAGGATTGACTATGTTCCAGTGTTACACTTCATATCCATGTAGGTTTCTGTGGCTTCATTATTAAAGTAGTCCCATAACTTTACACTGCTATTCATCAGTTTTGAGATACTGCCTCTTAGGTCTATGGTTCTGTCAAATAGAGAACCTCTGCTTGGAATGTATTTACCTAACCTTTTCTTATGGTCCATTTATTTTTGTTCTTGTTTTCCATTTTTGGTTTTAATTTTTGAGTTTATTATATGCTATTTTTGCAACTCAGCCTCTGTTATGGAGTCGGCCCCAAACGTGGATAAATGGGGAGGTTTGATGTCAGGAAAAGCACCCAGCAGTAAAAATCACACCAAAACATATAAAACATTAACCTCACACAGAAGTGGGAAAAGGTGAAGATGATGAAGAAGATTACATGTTAGCTTTGTATCATTTTGGTCTATTACTTGTTCTTTTTATGAACATACAGTATACAGTAACACCTTGGTTAACAATTCCACCAAGAACAAATCTCCTTTAAAATAAAGCCTGCATACAATGCACTATGGTGCATGTGTAAATTCAAGCACTAGCCTGCTAGCACATACTACACATCATTGTGCATTTTCTTTTGCAAAATAGCTATTGCTTGACATTGATACTGTGTATGCTGTGAGTACAAAGGAATTATATATGAAGTATACGAATACTATAGCTATATTAATATTTCTTATAAAGCAATAAAACATAATACAGTATCTTTAAAAACTAAAATGTAGATTATAAAGAGGGTAGGAGCTGGAGAAAATAAATGCCACATACAGTAGAATCATTGGTGTTCATAAACAGAGGCTGGGTCTTTGCTTGGAAGAGTGAAGCAAATAGATAGCACTGACCTCCAAGCAATTCAGAGATTCTTCTCTGATGTTAAAGTCCACTAGTCTGTGTGCAAGGCTACATGTGAGTCTTCTCAAGAATCAAGACTGGAAAACGTTTCACAGAATTAAGTAAAATGACGGCAGATAGTGTTGCCTATGAGCCCGAATGTTTGAGGAGCCACTGGTTGGAAGGCAGGGAAAGAGAAGATGAAAGCTCACAGAATAGCGTGGAAGGAGCAGTGCAAAAGCAGGCCATTAGCAGCCGTGCTGTACAATGGCCAAGGAAAGACACGGGAGACAGCAGAAGGCATAAGTGTGGTACAGTGGTTAATGGGTTGGACTTCAAACTCTGCTACTAACACTGTGCAACCCAAAGCAAGTCACTTTACCAGCCTGACTGGGAAAAAAAAATGTAATCAACTGTATCTCAGATGTTGTAAGCTGCCTTTAATAAAAGCGTCAGTCAAATAAGTAAATAATAATAAGCCACACTACAACTGCCCAAACCAAGCACAACCTCATTCCCCCTGTCAAGATGAGCCCATATTCATTCTATGTTAAATCTACTTCAAACACCTAGGTTTCTCATAACAAACTAAAATCTTGGAAGGCATCTACTTCATTAACAAAGGCATTACTGTATGTTATTTTTTTTTATATAACCTATGTCCTTTACGCATCCAGATATTTTTTTATATTTAAGTTTTTTATGTACATTTAATTTTTTTGTCTCTGCATTTAGATATTTATTTTTTGTTCCATCTGTTTAAGTTTGTAATATACACTGCCTGGCCAAAAAAAAAGTCGCCACCAAAAAAAAAGGTCACACACTCTAATATTTCGTTGGACCGCCTTTAGCTTTGATTACGGCACGCATTCGCTGTGGCATTGTTTCGATAAGCTTCTGCAATGTCACAAGATTTAGTTCCATCCAGTGTTGCATTAATTTTTCACCAAGATCTTGCATGATGGGTGCATCACTTCATCTGCCTCTCTTCTAACCCTGATGCGCCCATCACTCTGGAACAGGGTAAATCTGAACTCATCAGACCACGTGACCTTCTTCCATTGCTCCAGAGTCCAATCTTTATGCTCCCTAGCATATTGAAGCCTTTTTTTCCAGTTTCCCTCACTGAATAGTGGTTTTCTTACGGCTATACAGCTGTTCAGTCCCAATCCTTTGAGTTCCCTTCGCATTGTGCGTGTGGAAATGCTCTTACTTTCACTATTAAACATAGACCTGAGTTCTACTGTTGTTTTTCTTCGATTTGATTTCACCAAACGTTTAAGTGATCGCCAATCACGATCATTCAGGATTTTTTCCGGCCACATTTCTTCCTCGAAGACGATGGGTCCCCACTATCCTTCCAGTTTTAATAATGCGTTGGACAGTTCTTAAACCAATTTTAGTAGTTTCTGCAATCTCCTTAGATGTTTTCTCTGCTTGATGCATGCCAATGATTTGATCCTTCTCAAACAGACTAACATCTTTTCCACGACCACGAGATGTGTCTTTCGACATGGTTGTTTAAGAAATGAGAAGCAACTCATTGCACCAGTTGGGGTTAAATAACTTGTTGCCAGCTGAAAGATAATCGCCCATGCAGTAATTATCCAATAGGAGGCTCATACCTATTTGCTTAGTTAAATCCAGGTGGTGACTTTTTTTTTGGCCAGGCAGTGTACAGGTGCTGGTCATAAAATTAGAATATCATGACAAAGTTGATTTATTTCAGTAATTCCATTCAAAAAGTGAAACTTGTATATTAGATTCATTCATTCATTACACACAGACCGATGTATTTCAAATGTTTATTTCTTTTAATGTTGATGATTATAACTGACAACTAATGAAAGTCCCAAATTCAGTATCTCGTGAAATTAGAATATCAATTAAGACCAATGCAAAAGAAGGATTTTTAGAAATGTTGGCCAACTGAAAGGTATGAACATGAAAAGTATGAGCATGTACAGCACTCAATATTTAGTTGGGGCTCCTTTGGCCTGGATTACTGCAGCAATGCGGCGTGGCATGGAGTCGATCAGTCTGTGGCACTGCTCAGGTGTTATGAGAGCCCATGTTGCTCTGATGGTGGCCTTCAGCTCTTCTGAATTGTTGGGTCTGGCGTATTGCATCTTCCTCTTCACAATACACCATAGATTTTCTATGGGGTTAAGGTCAGGTGAGTTTGCTGGCCAATCAAGAACAGGGATACCATGGTCCTTAAACCAGGTACTGGTAGCTTTGGCACTGTGTGCAGGTGCCAGGTCCTGTTGGAAAATGAAATCTGCATCTCCATAAAGTTCGTCAGCAGCAAGAAGCATGAAGTGCTCTAAAACTTCCTGGTAGACGGCTGTGTTGACCTTGGACCTCAGATAACACAATGGACCAACACCAGCAGATAACATGGCACCCCAAACCATCACTGACTGTGGAAACTTTACACTGGACCTCACGCAACATGGATTCTGTGCCTCTCCTCTCTTCCCCCAGACTCTGGGACCTTGATTTCCAAAGGAAATGCAAAATTTACTTTCATCAGAGAACATAACTTTGGACCACTCAGCAGCAGTCCAAAGGCGAGACGCTTCTGACGCTGTCTCTTGTTCATGAGTGGCTTGACACAAGGAATGCGACAGCTGAAACCCATGTCTTGCATATGTCTGTGTGTGGTGGTTCTTGAAGCACTGACTCCAGCTGCAGTCCACTCTTTGTGAATCTCCCCCACATTTTTGAATGGGTTTTGTTTCACAATCCTCTCCAGGGTGCGGTTATCCCTATTGCTTGTACACTTTTTTCTACCACATCTTGTCCTTCCCTTCGCCTCTCTATTAATGTGCTTGGACACAGAGCTCTGTGAACAGCCAGCCTCTTTAGCAATGACCTTTTGTGTCTTGCCCTCCTTGTGCAAGGTGTCAATGGTCGTCTTTTGGACAACTGTCAAGTCAGCAGTCTTCCCCATGATTGTGTAGCCTACAGAACTAGACTGAGAGACCATTTAAAGGCTTTTGCAGGTGTTTTGAGTTAATTAGCTGATTAGAGTGTGGCACCAGGTGTCTTCAATATTGAACCTTTTCACAATATTCTAATTTTCCGAGATACTGAATTTGGGACTTTCATTAGTTGTCAGTTATTATCATCAACATTAAAAGAAATAAACATTTGAAATACATCAGTCTGTGTGTAATGAATGAATCTAATATACAAGTTTCACTTTTTGAATGGAATTACTGAAATAAATCAACTTTGTCATGATATTCTTATTTTATGACCAGCACCTGTATATTCAATTTAATTTTGTTATTCAGGGTACAAGATGTAGGTAATAAATTTGTATTTTTGAATGAATTTTGATTTTTCAGGTATGTTATTTAATGTTATCAAGTTTTAACCAGCAGAAAAAAACAGTGTTGGCCTCCCTTTATTGGCTCCCTGTTAGTTACAGGGTGAATTTTGGATTTTAGTGTTTGTTTCTAAAGCCCTTCATGGGTCAGCTCCACCGTACTCAGCTGATGTTATTGTTCCATAATAGTCAGCCAAGCTGCTGAGGTCTTCAGATCAGCAATTGTTTACTGTTCCACGCACACGGTTGCAGCTGAGGTGCGGCGGCTGGTCCTAAATTATGGAACAGTCTGCCCCTCATACTAAGGTTGGCTCCCACACTTCATACTTTTAAGTTTTTGCTAAAAAAGCACTTTTATTCACTTGCTTTTTAGCTTTTGAGTTTCAGTGGTTAAATCTGTTTCTATTTTTACTACTGAGTTAATCTTATGCATGTATTTTTATTTTGTATAATTTTATATTGCTATTTATGTTTGTGTGTTGGTATATGTGTGTTCATGTATGTATAATGTTTCCTTTTTGTTTTCTTTTTAATTATTCGTTATCTGGCTTTCACTTCATACTGTTACCTTTCATTCTGTGTAAAGCACTTTGGTCAACTTCTGGTTGTTTTAAATGTTGTGAGGGATGGCCGGTTATATATTCCAGCCAACACCTCCAAGCTGCCAGATGGAGCCCTCCTGGCAGCATGGAAGTTCCCCGAATTCCAGCAGGGCCTCATTGACCTTGTAGTTTTTACAACCAGCCCTGCTGGATACCATGGGGACCACCAGGAGACGCTGTAGGGAGGCTCAGGGAATACTACGTGCCCTATAACCCGGAAGTGTGTCCTGGTCACATGGACAAAAGGAACGACGTGCTTCTGGGATGAAGAAAGAGTGGTTTTTATCTGACCTGGAAGTGCTAAGAAATCACATGGACAGGGGTTCGGGAGCACTTCCGGGTCATGGACTATAAAAGGACCATGGGAAATCCCAGATGGTGAGCTGAGCTGGGTGGAAGGGTGGCAACGCGTCTGGGAGAGTGGAGGATTGATTATTTATTAGTTATTGTTTATTATATGAGTAGTGTAGAGTGTAGAGTGCTTTGTGCACTGTGTATTAAGAAATTAAAGTCATATTGGACTTTTACCTGGTGTCTGGTGTCTGGAACAAGGGTTCAAGGGAGCGATAGTGCCCTCTATCTGTTACAGTGGCGTAACTGGCAGGATACTCTGACCGTCGTTTTGACAGAGGACCTGTTTATAAATTTTCTGTTAACAGAGAACCCCAATAAAACAGCGCCAGGACGCACAGAAAAGCTCACCACACTCAGTGGGTCGCGCTGCAAAATTGAAAGCCTCATTAAACATCGGTACGTGATGGGGAAGAAGTCTGGAAAGAAAAATGGGAATCGCCCAAAGGAACAGACCCTAGATGATGCCGCGACTATGTGGACATACCTGACGGGAAGTGAGGAAGACAGGGCCATGATTGATGCCGAGAGGGCCCAAGCGTTACGACAGCGGGAGGGCTGTCGGATGTCGGACACGCAGGACTACCTCTATAAACTAGAAGAACACGGTCAAGGTTCAGAGGTATGTGCCGGAAAAACACCTGATGTGCCAGGAACTTACTATAATTATTTTTCAGAGGCCTGTCTTCTTGATTCTGACGACGAGTCAGAGACATACTTCCCACCTAGGCAAGATGGCCGCAAGGACGAGGAGTCTAGCCCATCTTGGAGTCTAAAACTGGGGATCCTATTCGACGAGAATAGTCACGTCAACTATCCCGGAGCAGGCTGGGAACACCTAAAGGACTACAATCGATCATATGACCATGAGGGTCACCTTCAATTCGCCAAAACTGGGCACGTGATCTTCCCAGACGGATTATGGGAAGGAGAAGGTCAACAACGGTCCATAGGTGAGGTCGTCGTTTCCCCGATGGAATCGAGCTCCCTGAAGGGGAAGGGGGAGGCAAACGAAGCAGCGCTAGCCTTAGATAAAGGTAATGAGGGACAGGATATGACTGAACGGTCCGCCGCTAAATTAGAAAAGGATGATCTCAGTCGGCCAGTGGTGCCACCCCGGCCCTCTAAAATACGAGACTCCAATTCCCAAAAGCCTCCGCGAAACCCATCAGAGCACGTGCTGACAGCGGACGTGCTCATTGGCTCCCGGCTGGCAGGTAAGGAGAATGCGGAAGTGAACCTGCCTCCGGCCGAATTAAACAACTTTATGGACGTGCAGGTACTCGAAAAGTTAATCGAGCCCGTACGGAGTTTCTTACAGATGCTGACGGAGATCGAGAGTAGGATAACGGAACTGGGAGCAACGGCCAAAGCGCCCATCTGGAAAGTGGATGAATTCCTGCGGCGTTTAGGATGACAACCTCCCGTCGTATATGATTTGGCAGTACAGGTGAGTAATGCCGGTACCGTACAGCATAAAGGGACGCAGTGTGATCCGGGCCCGCGTTTAATAAGTAGCAGGTGCCAAATCACTGCGTGTCCTACAAAAGAGTGTGAAACAATGACTGAGTGGGTGGGGGAAGGTCTGATCGTACTGGAGCAGCTGAACAGTGCTGTCTTCCGGAGCGATATGGATCTAAAGATGCCACCACTGGTCATTGTTAAATATAAAGGGGTGCAGACAGGAAAGGGGCTCTCTTTAATAAATACAGAGACTCAGACTGTGAGAAAACCCCAGATTAAACAGGAGATCACTAAAATAAAACGGGGGTCTCCTGACAATACAGAAAAGAGAATTGAGAGCACAGGCTATGGAACCTCCCTCGGCAGAGAAAAGGGCGGAGACAGAGTTCCCGTGGTGTTTCCAGTCTCGCGGAGGAAGGCTACCAGGCTACTGGCGGATCTGCTATAACTGTTGTCGGCCGGGCCACATATGGCGAAGTTGTCCTTGGAGGACAGGGGATCAGAGGGATACCCATTATAATGTTCCCCCTAGGTTCTCTGGGAAGGCTAGACAAACTTGCCAAGGCCCAACTTACGGATCCTCCTGGAGGAAGACATCCCTCACGGGGCTGGACGCTCCGCCCCACTGGGCTTCGCTAAGGGGAGGGAACTGCGAGGGATGGCCGGTCATATATTCCGGCCAACACCTCCAAGCCGCCAGATGGAGCCCTCCCGGCAGCATGGAAGTTCCCCGAATTCCAGCAGGGCCTCATGGACCTTGTAGTTTTTACAACCAGCCCTGCTGGATACCATGGGGACCACCAGGAGACGCTGTAGGGAGGCTCAGGGAATACTGTGTGCCCTATAACCCGGAAGTGTGTCCTGGTCACTTGGACAAAAGGAATGATGTGCTTCCGGGATGAAGAAAGAGTGGTTTTTATCCGACCCGGAAGTGCTAAGAAATCACATGGACAGGGGTTTGGGAGCACTTCCGGGTCATGGACTATAAGAGGACCATGGGAAATCCCAGACGGCGAGCTGTGCTGGGTGGAAGGGTGGCAACGCATCTGGGAGAGTAGAGGATTGATTATTGATTAGTTATTGTTTATTATAAGAGTAGTGTAGAGTGTAGAGTGCTTTGTGCACTGTGTATTAAGAAAATAAAGTCATATTGGACTTTTACCTGGTGTTTGGAACAAGGGTTCAAGGGAGCGATAGCGCCCTCTATCTGTTACAATGTGCTATACAGTAATCCCTCCTCTATCGCGGGGGTTGCGTTCTAGAGCCACCCGCGAAATAAGAAAATCCGCGAAGTAGAAACCATATGTTTATATGGTTATTTTTATATTGTCATGCTTGGGTCACAGATTTGCGCAGAAACACAGGAGGTTGTAGAGAGACAGGAATGTTATTCAAACACTGCAAACAAACATTTGTCTCTTTTTCAAAAGTTTAAACTGTACTCCATGACAAGACAGAGATGACAGTTCCGTCTCACAATTAAAAGAATGCAAACATATCTTCTTCTTCAAAGGAGTGCGCGTCAGGAGCAGAGACTGTCAGAAAGAGAGAGGAAAGCAAACAAATCAATAGGGCTGTTTGGCTTTTAAGTATGCGAAGCACCGCGGCACAAAGCTGTTGAAGGCGGCAGCTCACACCCCCTCCGTCAGGAGCAGAGAGAGAGAGAGATAGAAAGAGACAGAGGAAAACAAACAATCAAAAATCAATACGCGCCCTTCGAGCTTTTAAGTATGCGAAGCACCGTGCAGCATGTCGCTTCAGGAAGCAGCTGCACAGAAGGTAGCAACGTGAAGATAATCTTTCAGCATTTTTAGACGAGCGTCCGTATCGTCTAGGTGTGCTAACAGCCCCCCTGCTCAATCCCCCTACGTCAGGATCAGAGAAAGTCAGCGCAAGAGAGAGAGAGAGAAAAGTAAGTTGGGTAGCTTCTCAGTCATCTGCCAATAGCGTCCCTTGTATGAAATCAACTGGGCAAACCAACTGAGGAAGCATGTACCAGAAATTAAAAGACCCATTGTCCGCAGAAATCCGCGAACCAGCAAAAAATCCGCGATATATATTTAAATATGCTTACATATAAAATCCGCGATAGAGTGAAGCCGCGAAAGGCGAAGCACGATATAGCGAGGGATTACTGTATAGATAAATAAAATCAATTAAAACCATTATCATACAAGTTCTTTGTTTTTGGCAACCTGTGCCACAAAACATTTGACTATACACTGGCAGGTTCAACTCTTGTATTATAAAGGAGGTTGACTGACTATCATTTAAAAAATTGAAACAAAAGAATGAATGAACATATCATTTATGTTAGAATCCAATGCACGAGAGTTGTGGTAAGCAGACGTCTACTTTATCAATTATCAGGCTGGAATGTGCAGGACTGCAGTAACTACAGGGGAATAAAATTGATGAGCCACAGCATGAAGTTATGAGAAAGAGTAGTGGAAGCTAGGTTAAGAAGTGAGGTGATGATTAGTGTGCAGCAGTATGGTTTCATACCAAAAAAGAGCACCACAGATGCAATGTTTGCTCTGAGGAAGTTGATGGAGAAGTTTAGAGAAGGCCAGAAGGAGTTGCATTGCGTCTTTGTGGACCTGGAGAAAGCATATAACAGGGTGCCTCAAGAGGAGCTGTGGCATTGTATGAGGAAGTCGGGAGTGGCAGAGAAGTACATAAGAGTTGTATAGGATATGTACGAGAGAAGTGTGACAGTGGTGAGGTCTGCGGTAGGAGTAATGGATGCATTCAAGTTGGAGTGGGATTACATCAGAGATCGGCTCTGAGCCCTTTCTTATTTGCAATGGTGATGGACAGGTTGACAGACAAGATTAGACAGGAGTCCCCGTGGACTATGATGTTTGCTGATGACATTGTGATCTGTAGTGATAGTAGGGAGCAGGTTGAGGAGACCCTGGAGAGGTGGAGATATGCTCTAGAGAGGAGAGGAATGAAGGTCAGTAGGAGCAAGACAGAATACATGTGTGTAAATGAGAAGGAGGTCAGTGGAATGGTGAGGATGCAGGGAGTAGAGCTGGCAAAGGTGGATGAGTTTAAATACTTGGGATCAACAGTACAGAGTAATGGGGATTGTGAAAGAGAGGTGAAAAAGAGAGTGCAGGCAGGGTGGAATGGGTGGAGAAGAGTGTCAGGAGTAATTTGTGACAGACTGGTATCAGCAAGAGTGAAAGGGAAGGTCTATAGGATGGCAGTGAGACCAGCTATGTTATATGGGTTGGAGAAGATGGCACTGACCAGAAAGCAGGAGACAGAGCTGGAGGTAGCAGAGTTAAAGATGCTAAGATTTGCACTGGGTGTGACGAGGATGGATAGGATTAGAAATGAGTACATTAGAGGGTCAGCTCAAGTTGGACGGTTGGGAGACAAAGTCAGAGAGGCGAGATTGCGTTGGTTTGGACATGTGCAGAGGAGAGATGCTGGGTATGTTGGAAGAAGGATGCTAAGGATAGAGCTGCCAGGGAAGGGGAAAAGAGGAAGGCCTAAGTGAAGGTTTATGGATGTAGTGAGAGAGGACATGCAGGTGATGGGTGTAACAGAGCAAGATGCAGGGGACAGAAAGATATGGAAGAGGATGATCCGCTGTGGCAACCCCTAACGGGAGCAGCCGTAAGAAGAAGAAGAAGACTGGAATCAAACTTCACAGGGCATACAGGGCATCACAAATACTCACTGAGACAGAACCAGTTCAGCGTCAGCCGGCATCTCTTCGAGATGTGCACAATCAGTCAAGAGTATCTTGGGGAAGCCCATGTGAATATGTTAAGTAAAGCCTAGAAGGGACTGGGCTGCGATTTGAATCCAATCTCTTAGAGCACCACTAACAATAAATATCCATCCATCCATCCATTTTCTAACCCGCTGAATCCGAACACAGGGTCACGGGGGTCTGCTGGAGCCAATCCCAGC
Organism: Erpetoichthys calabaricus; assembly: GCF_900747795.2. Taxonomy (NCBI): domain Eukaryota; kingdom Metazoa; phylum Chordata; class Cladistia; order Polypteriformes; family Polypteridae; genus Erpetoichthys; species Erpetoichthys calabaricus. The sequence goes on along the minus strand of NC_041401.2, from coordinate 139,236,483 downwards.
CAACTGATTTTTGACTATTTCTTTTACTCCATGATTTCTAATTAGGTAGACACTTTTTAAAATACTGAAATTTCAATTATCTAGATCAGTGGTTCTCAGGTTCAGTCTTGTGGGCCACCGCTGGCTACAGGTTTTTGTTCCACCCAATTCTACTTTTAATTGAACTCCTAATGCAAGTCCTGTTGGATGTTGGACTTTTTAGAGGATGGTTTGGAAGAGCCTGTTGTCTATGAGGGCTACATCTGCAAGAGATGCCAGCTCTAATCCAGCACCTCGAGCTCAGGGTCGCTGAACTGAAGGAGGAGTTGGCTGACCTGCGTTGTAATAGAGAATTGGAGGACTTGACCCAGGTGTCCTTTAGAGAGACAGTGTGCACCCCCAAGGTGGCGTGGGAGGAGATTCCAGACCATACAGGTAGAAATAGGTGGGTCACGGTCACAAGGTGTAAGGTAAAGGGTGCACACTGTCTGGGGGCATCAACCCCAGAATTAGAAGTGTCAAACCGTTATCATGTCCTTGCTGAGCTGGACAGTGTCTCTGATAATTCTGAGGTGGTAAGTAGGGATGAGGAACACCAACGGGCCACCTCAAAACCAGTTCCCAAAAAGAGAGAGGTAGTGATAGTTGGGGACTCAATCATTAGGGGGATTGAAGTGCAGGTGTGCTCCAGAGAGAGAGAGAGAGAGTCTCACACAGTGTGTTGCCTTCCGGAAGCACAGGTGGGAGACCTCCCTGGAAGGGTGGATAGGCTCTTGGCCAGAGCGGGGGTGGATCCAGTTGTCATTGTCCATGTTGGAACAAATAACATACATAAGGGTAGTCTGTCAGTTCTGCGATCCAAATTCAAGATGTTAGGTGCCAAGCTGAGGAGCAGAACTGACAAGGTAGTCTTCTCCGAAGTTCTGCCTGTGCCACGCACCAGTCCAGGTAAGATTGAGGAGATTAGAAGGCTTAACACATGGCTCAAATCTTGGTGCAGGGTAGAAAGGTATAGGTTTATGGGGCATTGGGACTCCTTTTGGAACAGATGGGACCTGTTTCGTCATGACGGGTTACATCTGAACTGGAGGGGCACCAATGTATTGGGGAGGCGTATGTGTAGGCTAGTCGAGGATTGTTTAAACTAGGGAATGGTGGGGGAAGGAAGTTTAGGACAGGCCAGGTTTAGATCTGTACATGGAAGAACAAACAATGGTGTAGAAATAAAAATGCATAGTAATGTAAATTCTAAGCAAACATTTAAATGTAGAAGGAGTAACACATTAAAAATAGCTTGCCTTAATGCTAGAAGTATCAAAAATAAGGTAAGTGAGTTGGAGTTGTATGTAGCAGAGCATAATTATGATATTATAGCAATAACGGAAACCTGGCTAAATAACAAAGATGGGGATGAGTGTAACATAGAGGGATACACATTTTTTAGAAAGGATAGACAGAACAGAAAAGGAGGTGATTCTTTCAGTATTTTAGTAGTAAAAGAACAGTCAAGGAGGAGGTCAAGTGCATCAGAAATAGTAAAGGGGAATTAAAAGATACAGACATTGAAATAGCGGATGCCCTAAACTTACATTTTTCTGAGGTGTTTACAACTGAGCAAGTGGATAACCTCCCAGAGGTAACAGGGACTACTAAGGAGGAACTAAGGGATTTGGAAATTGTAGAGGGAGAAGTGCTGCTCAGATTAAATAAACTGAAATCAAACAAATCACCAGGACCAGATAATATTTACCCTCGAGTTCTTATGGAGGCTAGCGAGTACATATACTGTATAAACCCTTGACACATATTTTTAGGAAGTCACTGCACACTGGAGAGACTGGAAAATGGCAAATATCATCCCATTATATAAAAAGGGTGACAGGGCAGATCCAAGCAACTATAGGCCAGTAAGCTTAACATGCATCACAGGAAAATTAATGGAAGGAATTACAGTGATCCCTCGCTATATCGCGCTTCGCCTTTCGCGGCTTCACTCCATCGCGGATTTTATATGTAAGCACATTTAAATATATATCGCGGATTTTTCGCTGCTTCGCGTGTTTCTGCGGACAATAGGTCTTTTAATTTCTGGTGCATGCTTCCTCAGTTGGTTTGCCCAGTTGATTTCATACAAGGGACGCTATTGGCAGATGGCTGAGAAGCTATCCAGCTTACTTTCTCTCTCTCTCTCTCTCTTGCGCTGACGTAGGGGGGTGTGAGCAGGGGGGCTGTGTGCAGCTGCTTCCTGAAAGGACATGCTGCACGGAGCTTCGCATACTTAAAAGCTCAAAGGGCACGTATTGATTTTTTTTATCTGTCTCTCTATCTCTCTCTATCTCTCTCTCTCTTCCTCTCTCTTCCTGCTCCTGACAGAGGGGGTGCGAGCTGCCGCCTTCAACAGCTTTGTACCGGCGGTGCTTCGCATACTTAAAAGCCAAAAAGCCCTATTGATTTTTTTTTGACTGCTTGCTTTGCACTCCTTTGAAAAGGAAGATATGTTTGCATTCTTTTAATTGTGAGACAGAACTGTCATCTCTGTCTTGTCATGGAGCACAGTTTAAACTTTTGAAAAAGAGACAAATGTTTGTTTGCAGTGTTTGAATAACGTTCCTGTCTCTCTACAACCTCCTGTGTTTCTGCGCAAATCTGTGACCCAAGCATGACATTCTAAAAATAACCATATAAACATATGGTTTCTACTTCGCGGATTTTCCTATTTCGCGGGTGGCTCTGGAACGCAACCCCCGCGATGGAGGAGGGATTACTGTATTAAGGATAAGATTGAGCAGCACCTGGCAAGGACAGGAGTTATTCTGAACAGTCAGAATGGGTTCAGAAGAGGGAGGTCATGTTTTACTAACATGCTGGAATTCTATGAAGAGGCAACAAAAGGATACGATCAAAGTGGAGCATATGATATGATTTATCTTGACTTTCAGAAAGCATTTGATAAGGTGCCATGTGAGAGGTTGGGCATCAGATTAAAAGAAGTGGGAGTTCAGGGTTATGTTTTTAGATGGGTGCAGAATTGGCTCAGACACAGGAAGCAGAGGGTGATGGTGCAAGGAACCTCATCAGAACTGGCCGATGTTAAGAGTGGTGTTCCACAGGGGTCAGTGCTAGGGCTGCTGCTATTTTTAATATATAAAAATGATTTAGATAGGAATATAAATAGCAAGCTGGTTAAGTTTGCAGATGATACCAAGATAGGTGAATTATCAGATAATTTGGAATCCGTTATATCATTACAGAAGGACTTGGATAGCATACAGGCTTGGGCAGATTTGTGGCCAGGGCCAGATTTTCCTATAGGCTAACTAGGCTTCAGCCTAGGACCTCAAGATCAAGAGGGGCCTACATTCAAATTGTTAGCAAAATTAAAATTACACTATTCTAAAAACAGTGAACACTAAAACACTGAACCGAAAATAAGGAGAAATTCTACGCATATGACTAATAAACAAACATAAAAATGTATTGGTTAAGATCAACGCGTTAATTTTCCACACAGGGTAGTACCAATCACAACATGTTTCATTTAACATATTGATATATATATCACAGTAATGATGTATTTTATTATCTCTCATGTAATTTACAAACTTAAAAATGGAAGGTGAAAGGGCCTCATAAGTGGAATAGCCTAGGGCCTCTTTTCATATAAATCCGGCCCTGTTTGTGGCAGATGAAATTTAATGTCAGTAAATGTAACGTATTATACATATGAAGTAAAAATGTTAGGTTTGAATACACAATGGGCAGTCAGAAAATCGAGAGTACACCTTATGAGAAGGATTTAGGAGTCATAGTGCACTCTAAGCTATCAACTTCCCGACAGTGTTCAGAAGCCATTAAGAAGGCTAACAGAATGTTAGGTTATATATATATAGCACGATGTGTGGAATACAAGTCCAAGGAGGTTATGCTCAACATTTATAATGCACTGGTGAGCCCTCATCTTGAGTACTGTGTGCAGTTTTGGTGTCCAGGCTACAAAAAGGACATAGCAGCACTAGAAAAGGTCCAGAGAAGAGTGACTAGGCTGATTCTAGGGCAACAGGGGTTGAATTATGAGGAAAGATTAAAAGAGCTGAGCCTTTACAGTTTAAGCAAAAGAAGATTAAGAGGTGACATGATTGAAGTGTTTAAAATTATGAAGGGAATTAGTACAGTGGATTGAGACTGTTATTTTAAAATGATTTCATCAAGAACACGGGGACACAGCTGGAAACTTGTTAAGGGTAAATTTCGCACAAACATTAGGAAGTTCTTCTTTACCCAAAGTACGATAGACACTTGGAATAAGCTATTAAGTAGTTATTAAGTAGTGTGGTAGACAGTAAGACATTGGGGACTTTCAAAACTCGACAATGTTTTTTTGGAAGAAATCAGTGGATAGGACTGGCGAGCTTTGTTGGGCTGAATGGCCTGTTCTCGTCTAGAGTGTTCTAATGTTCCTGCCCTAATTTACCAAGCTGTTATTTTCCAATTTCTCTGGTTTCATGTCAATCCAATAATTACAAAGCTGGGTTTGCTAAACTGTAATTGGTATTTAGCAAACTGGGATAATTTAGTGTTTTAATCCTGCAGACTCAAATCATTATGAGTTTCACTCCACTGTGTTAGGTGTTCTCATTACTTAAGCTGTTACATACTAATAACCTCGCAAGTGAGTCTGATGCTGAAGCAATTGAAGCCTTTCAGCATTCAGTGTCATTTGCAGAGATGGCTATTTCACTCCTTGGTAACTGTCATTATATTATGATACGTGTAAGAGAACAAAGGCCACAATAAAAGATAAATTAGTAGGAAAACAAAAAAAGTTAAAACAGTTAAATTGATGGTAAAAATACTAACATTTCTTAATTACTTAATAATGTTAATCTGACACTAATGTGATTTTATAACATAAAATAAGAGAAGAAATAAAACTGAAATAATTAAACAAATCAATTAAGAGGTAAAAAGACTCACTGCCTGGGAAACTAAATGGGACAAAAACCTGCAGTCTAAGGACTGAACTTGAGAACAACTGATCTAGATTATTTCTACATATCCATTTTGTATATTTTTGTCTAGACTGATAGAATGGAAAGTTTTTTTAATAATACAATTAAACAAAAGTTTCATCACCATACAAAAAAATAATTTATTCAGCATTTTGTAGCTTTGCCTAAAAACTATTTAACATGAATATATCCTTACAGAGGTGTCCACTGCAAAAGAGGAAGCACTGCCTTAGTACAAAATGTTTAGTGTAACCTTGCAGAATTATAAGAACAAACATTTTTGGGAATGGGCGTTTAAATAGCTGCAATACCCCTAACTTCAGATTTGCAAATCTACAGGTACTTAATTTGCAAACATTCATGCTGAACACTTACAGTATAATAAATGTAAAGCTAAATATAAGAACATTCCCATTTAACAACATATTTATTCAGGAAAACCTTTAAAAAGATAAAGTAATAAACATATAAAAGAGGTATAAGAGATCAGGAAATTCCAATCAAGACATTTAGTTATTCCAAAAAAATTAGATCTTTATTTTTTTCTTTAAGGTCTATTCCATTATTATTTCTTGTATTTCTTCTCACATCATATCCAGCTGTGAAAGATAAAGAAAAGTATATTAAAATAAACCTAGAAACTTCTTCATAATCTGCATTAAATATATGAACAAAATATGTTATCTGATCTTAAAGAAACAGTCTCTTTATGCTGTTCTATAACACCTAATGTCTCATTACTTCATGATCAAATGACATACCCTGTTGGCTATCATTTGTTGCCTGTCATGATTTCACTAGAAGCAGAGTAAATTTACTATGTCTGGTATCAGGTATTAATACAACAGTAGAGCAATAACATAACATGGAGTTTACTTCATAAAAATTAACATATCAGCCTGTTCCCAAATATTTAAAAGAAGCTCATTTGGCAGAGTATAAAATGTGTGATCAATGAATTAACCTGTTCACTCATCAGTCAGGTTCAAGCTTGAATATAACCCATCAGAGTTATAACACCAATTAAGATGAAAACCTATTCTGCTTACCAAATCATCAACATCTCCTCCATCATTTTTAGGTGATTCAGTATGGTCATTTTGTTTCTCTTCAGCAGTAAGGAACTTGACATTGAAAGAAATGGAAAAATATTGTTTAATTATCTCACTTTTAAATCTCAAGTGTATTTGAATAACTGAGATAAAACAGAATTTAGTACGCTCAACTAACAGTTTTTAATTTTTATAAATAACACTTTAAAATACACAGATACTTTACAGAGCCACACTGAAATAAATGAAGTTAAAAAAAAAGTTATCTAAAGTCTAGTGCATTATTTCCCTCTTAATTACATTTAATTCATTCAATTTATCTGGCAAAGACAAAAATTAAGGAAGATATAATTACCGAGTTTGACTCCATTACTGACACTGTACTGCCTTCCACTTCAGCTTTACTAATTAGTGATACTTTATCTGGAAAATAATTCATTAAAATATTAATTTAGTGAACCTCAGTCATTGTATTTTTTTTAATTTGATGTAAATGCACAATGAAAACTTTACAGACAATAAACCTGTTCAACCAGTGATTCGAAAAGTTTTTACTGAGAAGTAAGGAACTGTTTTCATCAAAGCAGGCTAAGAGTTTAAATGTCCTTAATTGTAGGAGACTGCAGGCATCAGATCTTTCAAGGCTCTCAGAATTCGTGTTTAAGGACAATTATCTATAGATTTGCAAATTCCTGAAAGTCAAACACTGGTGAGGAAAAAAATACCTTGAACTAGGAGCTCCCAGAAATCTTGTAAAGCCCTTTCTTCAATGTTGTTCTTGAGAGTCTGAAGATAATTATTGAATAGCTCTACTTGAGAAGCCTAAAATACACAAACAATTATTTGGCAACTGTTTCATGCATAATAAAGCAGGTTAACTGACCCGTGAATATTTATTTTTGTTGTTAATTTCATTATGATACATGTCACTTCCTTAATAAACATCATTAGACTAGTATTCCTAAAGGCCTGCAAAAAATTTTGTTCTCCCTGAACACCCTACTGTTCCTAAACACACGCGAGGAACCTTGTATGTCTTTATCACCGCACCAATTGCCCACCAATAACTGCTTTTGTTTTGCAAATGTGTCAATTAGCGGTACTCAGCCTGCACTCAGCCAGCCATATGCCATCCCCCAGCCAGAAATTTCACTTTCGGCTCAAGTCTGCATTGAAGATTTTACCTAGGAATGAGTTTCAAGGAATTATATAGGTAATGATATATTGTTATTTGAAACACAAGCATTTCATGTGTGTTCGGTGTCTACAACGATCTGTGTAAATGTGGGATGACATAAGAAATATAGACATAGCTAAAACTGAACATTTTTTTATATGGAATATTAATAACAACATAATGTTCACATAAAGTGTAAAATGTGTACAGACTAAAGTAATAATAATAATAATAATAATTCATTACATTTATATAGCACTTTTCTCAGTACTCAAAGCGCTATCCACACAGGGAGGAACCGGGAAGTGAACCCACAATCTTCCACAGTCTCCTTACTGCAAAGCAGCAGCACTACCACTGTGCCCAACAGCAACCAAACACTTTCACAAAATGTATAACAAAACAAGTGTTTTTATTCAAGAATAAAAGCAAATAAAAAGGAATTGTTCAAATGACACGTTGCTGTGAATGTGTAAAAACTGAAGTCTAAATATCAGTTTGTACGAAATAAAGACGTTTGCATGGTATCGACACAGGTGGCATAATGGTAGTGCTGCTGCCTCGCAGTAAGGAGATCATAGGCTTGCATCCCGGGTCCTCCCTATGTAGATTGCTTTCAGTAGTTAGAAATGTGCTCTATATACGTAAAAATATTATTATATAATACAAACAGTCATTTGATGCGAGTCTGTAACATTCTGTGTAAATTTGTGGTACTTGTAAAAGTGCTAAAAAGTCAAAGTATTTATCAGTGCTGTTATAATTACCCTAACGTGACATAAACTCGATATATACATTATAAATGTGTCACAAAAGTAAGAATTAGTAAGTAAGTAAAAGTAAGTAATATTAACACTGTCACACAGGTGGGAGTGTGAATGTGTTTCAAGCACAGGTTTGCTTCTTGTTTCATACTATATGACATTAATGTGTCCCAAAAAAACAAAAACATACAAGGCACGGTAGAAAATAATCCCATTGAATGTATGAGAAGAAAGGCTATTTTATTCCTTTCTACTGAAATGCCACAGAGGACTTTGCATATGAACATTTCATGTGCTACCTGTGAAAAAGATTCCACCATTATGAGTATGCAAAAGACTGGAAATAACTGCAGGTGTGGATATGAGTGGTGTTTTGAGACACTGGAATTGGGAATTACTGGGAATTCACACACAGTTGACTGGTTGCCGTGTTCTACGACATGTTTGATCTGGTAGTAATGAACACACACATACTGTACAAGGCATGCATAGGGTCCATGGAGAGAAGTATTCTTCACTAGCCTTGCAAAGGAATTCACTTGTTGCTTCCTACAAGAAAAGGCGATGGAAAAAGAAAAGAGGATGCGACTTCAATGACAAGCTCCTGTTTCAAGAACTCCACTTCCCCCGGAAAGAAAACTCAGTGCCAGGTGCTCCTTCGCTGTAATAGGAACCATAGTGCAGAGCGGTGTGTACAATGCAACAGGTACACCTGTCGTAAAACTAGGAAGGGTACTTGAGTGTGTGGAAACTGTTAACATTTGAATTTGACAATTTTAACTATCTCTGTACTATTCTTCCCTCTGCATGTCCTGATGAAGCACAGTATGGGCATGCTATGTTACAACTCCCAACCCAAAATTATTTCTATACATTGCGAAAAATTAGTACATCTCTGTGTGTATTTTCATGCGTGAGGGAGAGAGCGAGCAAGAGAGACAAAGAAAGATTTGATGTCATTCAAGTGCTTACTGGAATATAAAACAAACACTTTCACAAAAGGTATAACAAAACAAGTGTGCTTTTATTCAAGAATAAAGCTAAATAAAAAGAAATCCCTCAATGACATATTGCAGTGAATGTGTAAAGACTGTCAAGTCAAACTATCATTTTCAAATAAAGATGTTTTCATTCATGTATGTGTTTCACATTCAAAAAGTTATATTTGAGTAATGGTTTGTTTAAATTTGTTTAAGTTGTAAAAGTTAATACTAAATAACAAATTACTGTATATACTCGAGTATAAGCCGACCCGAATATAAGCCGAGGTACCTAATTTTACCTACAAAAACTGGAAAAACGTATTGACTCGTGTATAAGCCTAGTTTGGGAAATGCTGCAGCTACTGGTAAGTTTCAATAATCAAAATAAATACCAATGAAATTACCATACATTAATTGAGGCATCAGTAGGTTAAATGTTTTTGAGCATTTACTTCAAAGAAAAACAGTAAACTAGCTCTATAAGTGGAGAAGAGAGTCAACAAAAACAATATGGTATCTCTTTCACTCGCTCTCTCTCTCGCGTATGTGTGTGTGTGTGTGTGTGTGTGCGCGCATGTGTTTCTCTCTCGCACTCTCTCTCTCGCTTGCTGTACAGGGAATGCACAGGGAGAGACTGAACACGTGCGGAAATCATCGTCGTGCACAAACCGAAAGGGAAACTGGCTTGCTTGTATACCGGGGGGCAGCGGGATCTGACTCGAATATAAGCCGAGGGTGACGTTTTTCAGCACATTTTGGGCGCTGAAAAACTGGGCTTATATTCGAGTATATACGGTATGTCTGTGTGCCATTGTAATTACCTTGACGTCACACAAACACGATTGTCACAAAATAAAAGCTAATATTCAAGCAACTTACATTTATATTTGCTATAATAAACATATATATTTGATTTGTGTCTACAAGACCTAACATTTCTTATTTCATCGTATATTTACAGAGATTGTTGTAGACATGAACACACGATATATCATTACCTATTCATTTCCTTACAACTCTTTGCTAGATAAAATCTTCAATGCAGACTTGATCCAAAAGTGAAAATTCTGACTGTGGGATGCCTTTGGCTGGCTGAAGGGGGGATGGCTGAGTGCTAAAGGGTACTTGAATTTAGTCTGAACTCTGCCTGCTTTGTATATAAATGGAGTGTAGGTTAGTCAACAGAAGAAATAAACTAAACTTCACTCCTTGCATGCTAAAAAGATCTAATGACATTTTATTTAAAAATTTTTCAAAATTAAAACAGAGCAACAGCACCTCACAATATGCTGAAATTTTGTACATGTTTGAGCATCTTTACATGTTTAGTTGATAATACATTTTTTTATTCCTTGTTCTCTAGAGAGAGGTGGCATTTAACCTTGAATGAGATAAAGTACTGTATGCCTGATTTATAATTTATTTATTGTAAAAAATCCATAAAATTAGTAAAAAAAAAAACAAAAAAAAAACAACTTATAACTCAATATGTGACAATGTATTTGTTTCAATTTGAAACTTTGTATGTGGCATATCAGACAGAAGGCAGGTGCATTTTGAGTGCATTTTGTGTAATGAGTGATCTACTACGTAGGACCTGCAAGTATGACTTCTAATGTGAATAGATGCTATATACAGTGTATCTTAAGTCTTGGATCCATTGTTTTTTTTTAACATAACTAATGTAACCATATAAAAAAAATGCACCATGTTGTCGACTTTTAATACTGGCCCACTCAGCTTAGTAGAACGGGATTTTGAGCTCCTGCATAAATCAACAGATTGAGTTCAATTTTAGCTCATTGTGGTGTCTTGAATTCTGCACCAGTATTAAATGGACCCAATTAAGCACTACCTCAGAAAGGCTAATATTCTTTTTTAAAAGCTCTGGAAGGACAGAATGATCAGTTGAAAGAAAGCTTTCAGGTGAGTCCGAAAGAATTACAAAACTGAGACAGTCAATATCTTCTGCCATCCATAAATCATTATTGATTCTAACAGGTGCTGTTTCAGTGCTATCCTACATATAGGTATTTTTCACATATGCCGTTGATGTTGAGATCATTTAATTTTTCGAACACAACAGTGAATTAGGATTCCTTTATTCACCTTAGATTTTCAAGTCCAAAAGGAGTTATAGACGTGAAATATTTATTTTTCATGGGAACTAGGAAGAGATATAAATTTAAATTAATGAATAAAATTTACAAATTGTTAAAGGCACAGACAAAAGAGTATTGACTTGTCAGCGGTTCAGACATAGCAACTATTTTTCAAGGAACCCCTCAAACATGCTCACTACAATAAGCAAAATAATACAGTTCATTATTAAGGATAATACATGGATATTTGCACGTGTGGTATATACAGATGCAGGACAATAAATGAAAACATAAAAACATAAACCTAAGCTTGTTTTCTTTTTCATTTCTTGTTTTGGTTTGCTTTCTCACTTATTTTTGGAAAGGGGGCACATACTTATAAATTATATTTCCTCTCCTTTTTTACAAACTTCTTATTGAGTGTTACTTTGGCACAGGATGTTGATTCTCTTTACAACCCCTCTGTGATGTTTTGTGTGTGTGTATGCTACACAGTGTGAAGCTGCTACATGACTATGTTCCAGCAAACTCTGTGAATTAGTTGAAGGAATTTACTCTCACAAGTTTAGCCTTTCTGTTGAATTAAGACAGAAAGGCTTTTGGAAGCTTAAGATTTATCCTTTACATAGTTTATAACTTTCAGCTGTGGTAATAAACAGAAAATAATATACAGGGTAATTCAAAAAGATTCCTCAGATTTCAAAATGATTTATTTCAACATAATTGAGCATATAGTTTATTATGGAATTTTACCAGTGCTCAATATGACCTCCTTCAACTGTACAGTACTGACATTAACGCGATAGTCAATTTCATCCCATGCTCAGACTGAAGGGAGCCATCTTCTGGTGACAGTCAGAAACTCTATGACCCTCTCTTTCAATTGGTATGTGATTGGTTCTTTGGTGCCTCACGGTTGTAAAAATATGGCACTTTGAAATAAGATTAATCTTTTTGAATCACCCTGTACTAATCCAATTGCTAGTTTTAGGCTAACCACAAAACAAAAACAACCTCTTGGAAGCAAAATTTATAAAGCTGCAATGTATTTATTCTTTTTTTTATTCATGTTATCTACTGGAGTCTTCATGGCCCACTGAGAGATTTTCACTGATGCATATGGAAAGGATAATGAGTATTCTTTGTGTTTTTGTTCAATTGCTTTTCGCTTTCTAGTTTTAGTTGAACCTTGTCGTAGGTGATTTTAATTAAGTTACTGTCTTTGAGGTTTCATGCAATGTCTCTCTTTTGCTGGCACAAATATAACCGTGAAGTTTGTGTTCAATCAGCTCTTTTGTCCTGCAAGATGAACACACTAATTTTATTAGTCTCTCGTGCTTATGTACCTCGGTGTCTTTTAGCAAGGCTTTATTCAATGCAACATCCATATCAAACTCTGTTAAGGACTGCCTTCCACTCGTAAGATCTGGCACTAGATTTCCCTTTGGATTAGAAATGTCACTTGGGCCACATCCTAGGCAAGGCAACAGAGCAGCAAGGCACATTTTATGTAATAAAAGCAGAAAGCAAGCGTCAACCATAGGTTGCAAGGAAAGAAATGGGCATTTTGTTATTGATTTCTTAGGTGCACATAAACCCAACATTTTTAGCTAATATCTGTTGTGTAGGTTTGTCTGTCAAGAGCTGGCAAGGTTGAATTATAGCCACCAGTCTCTATAACCATTGTGTTTTACAGACTTCTATATGCTTTAGTAAGGATCATTTGGTTGTGACTGATACAGACTTATCAGATATACTTGAGTGCTGCTAGCCCTGAATACAAGGAAGCCAACTCTCTTGTCATTTGGTTTGCTAAAAACCCTTTCGTAAGGCCCTGAAACATGAAATGATTTTACCAGCAATTTTCTGTCACAGACTTCACTTACATGGTCTTATCAAGCTAGAGGCAATCACAGCACACTATTACTCCCTGTCATGTAGTCTGTGCACTACCTGTGACTTGGTGCAACCAGTCTGTAACTCACCCCCAAAAAATTCAAACTGGTTTGATTTGATCTTAAATTTTAGGGGAAGGCTTAGTGTATGCAACATTTAAGAACCAATGAGGGTTCTTAAAGTACAATGGAAGTACAATGAAAAAGAACTATGACAACTCTAAATAATAGCAAAGCTTTGATATGCAGTGACATACCCCTTCACCACCTAACAGCTAGTGAGTGTAATGGCACAATAATGGCTGCTGTTGCATCATCCAGGTGGTTGCTACACATTAGTGGTGGTTGAAGTGGCTCCCTAATCACTGTGTAAACTGCTTTGAGTAGTGAGTAAAGCACTATATAAATGTAAAGAATTATTACCATTATTATAAATGAAGAACACAGGTGTACATACCAATTTGAAAGTAACAAAGGTAAGAAAGCTCTGTACAAGAGACAACTATTTCAAAATAAAAGATAATAAAAAGAGAAAACAATCTACATTTTTCAAGAAAAATAGCTCACCTGCTGTATGCTTTGTTCTTAGTTAGTTAACTTCACTCTAATCAAATTGTTTCTAGTTTGAGTAGAAATTTCAAAGTATTTGTTTTTGCCTGTCACTCAGGATTACATGCCAAGAAAAAGTCTATTTCCTATTTAACTTTTAAATCAAAATTAATTTATCTTTATTTTTAAGTCCATACAAAATGTACAGTATATGTTAGCTTATTTGACTTAGTTGTCAAATATAAAACCATTTTCAGTACATGCATTAGTCTGATGACAATATTATCATCTTCCCGTCTGCAGTTAGATATGGTGCCTGTTGGGGTGGGGTGGTCTCCTTACATTAACCTCAGAATCCAAATAAACTGTATTCTGTTACTATCTTCCAATTACTTAGAATCCTGTTTGCATAAATGAATACAAATATTTTCATGAATAATAATTTCTACAGAATTTCACTGTTAAGCAATAAGTTGAACAATTATGGAAATTAATTTCCCACATATTACGTAAATAAATTAAATTGAGTGTTCCAAGAATGAAATGAGTATTTTCCTCACCTTAATGGATTCTTCTCTAAAGCCTTGAAGGCATGCAATACTCTTTATATAATACTGTGTGCCTTTGGTTCCAAGAAGTTGGTCAATCCTGTTAATGAGCTGCTCGCAAGCTATTTAATAAACAGAGATGAAACATTTATTTGGTTTGCTTCCAGCTAATATAAGCTATGGTATCAGACCTAAATGTAACAACTATACAGCAGTATCATACTGTATTAGAATCTGAGGTTGATAAAAATTAAAATAAGAATAATTTTTAAAGTGCCCCAAATTAATGATAATAAATGATTAATATTGTTTCCAAGTACTGGGTTCCCTACAACCAAAGCTAACAAAGTCCATCCATCCAGCATCTAACCTACTTATCTAGTTCAGGGCTGTGTAGAGCTTCCTATCCTGGCTGCACATGATGCAAGGTAGAACCAACCCTGAACACTAGTCCTTTACAGAACATAATCATTCACACTTAGCTAATTTAAACATACTAAAACCAATCTTTTGGACGCAGGAGAAATGCCAGTGTTCTTGGAGGAAACTCCACAAGGACAATGGAAGAAAATACAAACTTCAAACTTTAATTCAATTGAATTATATCAAACAGGAACTGTCAGACAGAAGTGCTAACCACTGTGCCACAATGACATTCAATAAAGGCCATGACTGTCAAATTGATCACAGAAAATTGGTAGGTGGGAAAAATCCATTAAGAAATCAGTTTCAAAGTAGAATTTAGGTAGTGATCTTACCATTGTTGAAAGGAAGGTTTTTCTGACGAATTATAATGCGAAAATCTCGAACTGGATCAACACTGCCCACCTAAAATGATAAAGTGAAACACTAAATGAATTATTACCATTATTATAAATGAAGAACACAGGTGTACATACCAATTTATGTACGAGATAGGTTATGTACGAGATAGGGACTGTAGGTTTGTATTTAAGTGGAATTTGTATGTAAGTCGGAACAGGTACATTATTTTAATAAATGCTATTTTTGACCGACTGTAACCAAGTGCTCTGCCAAGGAATGATGGAGTTTCACCTCTCTGACCTTTTTATTATTTCTACTTTATTTTCAATGGTGATGGTTTTTCTCTTCTTTACTGTATCACCAGCACTTGCATCAGATTTGTGTTTCAGAGACATTCTTGAAGGATGAAGACAAAAGGTGAAGATGAGCTCTTCTGCACAGCACTGTACACGTTATCACAGCAGGAAGGCACCAGTCATCAACACGTCTGATGTACTGACAAGAGACAACTTCCTGCTATGTGAATAACAGTACAAGCAGGCGTGCTATTGAGAATGAATGGGGGCGGTGAGGGGCTGTTCATCACCAGCCCACCTCACAGTCACCTCCACTACAGTATGCTGTAGAACGAACACGGTGCGGCCAAAGGCGAGTAGTGAATCGCCCAACCCCGATTCAACAGGCAGCCGTCTGAGGCATACTACAATGCTACCCAAACCCACCCCACCCCCCCACCCCGTTCAGCCATAACCAGGTCACCGCTGGCAGCATTACCAGCCATGTGTGCTGGGCAGGAAGTGAAACGCCCCCCTCCGCTCCATCCAGCCTGCATGCAGTCAGGAGCAGTAGCTGTGGTGGCGTAGTGGGCGGGCAGCAAACCATCGTCCTGCACACGAGCGATAGCTGTGGCCCCAGTGACTATGGACCACGGGTCACTGCTTGCTGCCGGGAGCCGCCCGAGGGACAGTACACTGCGCAAGCAGAGAAATCACCCCCCCTCCAGCCACCGCTTGCAGCATCCCAGGCCGAAGATGACAGAGCAGCAGTTACTGAGGCGCATGCGTTGCAGCTGCGTCCTCGTTCGTAAGTCGTAGATCGGGTGTTCGTAACCTGGGGACTACCTCTAGATACATTTTTATTAAAGTATTCAGTGGTGTTATAACGAGGTCTTCCGGACACTTCTTGCCCCAAAATAGATTAAGTATAATTAGGAAAAACGCCAATTGTTTATTCAAAATTATTTTCATTTTCCAATAAAAATTAACTGAATCCTTTATGCCAAAATTTGCAAGACAGAATAGCTCAGGGATTTTACCTATTCTGTAGACATACTGAAAAAGTAACATCCCATCCCACACCATACCATCATTACAAATGAATGAATATTAGTATAAACCCTGCAATAGTTTCTCACCGCAAAAATCTTTCATTCAAGAACTCATTCAATAGAGGGAATAAAATTACAAAGGAACACACAAAAATACAGAAGAAAAAAAAACAAATGAAAAGCAAATGCTATTTTATTTAATGTACACTTTATCAATGTTTTCTATCACATTCATGCTAATCATTTCTTTGCATAAGTATGCAAGTGTTCAGCTGAACAAAACTTCAGAACCAGCATTAGATTAACCATATAAAACGGTAGAATACACCAATGCCCATATACTCAACATTTGACACTTGACTTAATTGTTGTGACATCACATTAATAAGAATTTTAGCATGTCTTAATAGAATTTAGCAGTCACCATCTCTGAGTTGTGATGTCCCAAAAACATACACATCTTATGTAATGGCAAGAAAAAAAACATAGTACCTATAAAATACTTATGAGAAAACATTACACACAATAATAAAATATAAAAAAATGTACACTATATGGTCAAAAGTATGTCGACTCCCCTCCAAATGAATGAGGTGTTTCAGCGACACCCATTATTAACAGGTGCATAAAATAAAGCAAGCTCCATCAACAAAGACTGGTAGAAGAATGGGTCATACTGAAAAGCTCTGTAACTTTAAATGTGGTACTCTCAGATGATGTTACCATTGACACAAGTCAGTATATGAAAATTCTGCTCTGCTAGACCTGCCCTGCTCAACTGTAAATCCTATTATTATGAAGTGGAAGCATCTACAGAACAGGGCTATCAAGTGCTGAAGCATGTAAGAATCACCTATCTTCTGTTGCATTCTCACAACAGAGTTCCAAACAGCCTTTCGAGGCTATATCAGCACAAGAACTGCGTGTTGGAGACTTCATGAAATGGGTTTCCATGGCCGAGCAGCTGCACACAAGCTTAAAATCACTATGTGCATTTCCAAGTGTCTGCTGGAGTTGTGTACAGCACATCATCATTGGACTATGGAGCAATGGAAAAGCATTCTCTAGAGTGATGAATCACACTTCGCTATCTGGCAATCTGATGGACATATTGGGGTTTGCCAGATGCCAAGAGAACACTACCTTTTGACTGCATAGTGCCAATTGTAAAGTTTGAGGGATAATGGTCAGGGGCTGATTTTCAGGATTAGTCTAGACCCATTGGTTCTAGTGGAAGATACTGTTAGTAGTAAATCATACAAAGATATTTCCAGACAAAGGCAGTTCCAATTTTCAGTCAACAGCTTAGGGAAGGCTCTTTTCTGTTCCAGCATGACTGTGTTCCTGTGCACAAAGTCAAGGTTTGACAAGTTTGGTGAGGAGGAACTCGAGTGGCCTGCATAGAGCCCTGAACTCAACCTGAACAGTCACCTCTGGGATGAATTGGAAGGCTGATTGTGAGCTAGGACCTTTCACCCAACATCAATACCTGAACTCACAAATACTCTTTTGCCTAAGTGGGTACTAAATCTTATGGAAATCCTTCCTGTGATAAGACGTGCTGTCATGACAGTGTTTGCCTATGGGTGCGCATGTGTATGATGAGTGACAGTGGGGCTGTTTATAGAACAAAATGAGGGGGTAAATAGTTGCACTAGTTGGTGCTTACTTTGAGGGACAAAGGGTGGTGCTTAGAGGCCTCTGGTGGAGTGAGAAATGGTGACACTGCTGCGTAAGCATGCACGACCATGGTGGAGATATGGCTGCAAGTGAAGTAGTGCTACTACACTCAACCCCACCCAAGATGTGCAGAGGCATCCAAGTAACAAATGCCGCGCTGTGAAGGAAAGGGAAAAAAGTTTCAGTGTGAGCTAGGAGGGCCCATTAATTAGAAGAGGCTATTTACTGGAGAGCAGTCCAATTTAGAGTGTCTGTGTTGGTACATATGCATGCGTATGTGAGCATGGACTTTAAAGGGTTTCTTCCAGATCACAGCATGAAGACCAAACTATGTGATGGCATGCTAGATGACTGGAAGGAGCTTGGTGAGATTATTAATAGGACTGATGGATGGAATCCCATGGGGTATATAAAATGAGAGAATGGACATCCTCAGGGGAGAGGAGAGCTTGTCTTCATGACTGAGATTGAGTCCACCGAGTGGAGGGGTGTACCGCTGATATTTCTGAGTAACCTGAAAGAGATGAAGAGGAGGCACATGTACTCTTGGTTTTATCCCCTAGAAATGCTGAAAACATGGAGATAGACAAAGGATGCACTGGATATTTGTTTCATTTTGAGTTATGCCTGTGTGAAGGAAGACCTTGAGGGTTCCTGGAGCAGCCTGACAAAAGGTGAAGGGGGGAAAAGTCTCGGACTTCAGGAACGTGTTGCTTTCATTGACTATTAAAGTCATGGGTAGTCCCTTCTGCACTATTTAAAAAGGAAAAGGGGAGACAGACTAGGGTTCTGGTGTTTTTTGCTTGTTTTTTTGTTTATTTTTATTATTTTTTGTGTCACTTAATACATGAGCTGGAAATGATTGGACTTATGCATGTGTGTCTGTCTCTCACTAAAAAAACAAATTGGACACACTCAATATTTTTATATCACTTGTTTTTTTAATAAAGAACTGTTATTTTTGTAACATCTTGTCAGTGACTTGTTCACACACCCTGGTTTATCCTCATTATGATTACTAGATGGATTACAGCTTTTGTCTAAGAGCATGTCTTTTTGTCCTATAGAAGATTGTGTTTAGTTGTATCAGATTTCCAAAAAAAGGTTTTTCCCTGGCAATGTTGGGTATTTCAGCTAGTAGTGTATATAGGGAACATTAATGACATGTGTTTGAAGTTTTTGACCATGATACTGGTGTCTGCTTAGGTTGTTAGAGCGAATCACACTATTCAAATATAATTTAAATTTATTTGAAAAAAAAAGTGTTATTCATAGGCAAAAGGTGACCTTCAATTGTAAAAGAACAGTTACTTATTTCACCTCACAACAATTTTGGAATTGTGTTAACTGTACAATACCATCCCAATGTTTTGTAGCTCCACAAGTTTCTGGCTACTTCACCCCAAGCCTGCACTGCGTGAACTTGACAAATCGGGTCCACACACTATTTATCTTCCTCTAGTTTTTTTTATTTAATTCTAGACTACACTTCTTATCCATCCATCCATCCATTTTCCAACCCGCTGAATCTGAACACAGGGTCACAGGGGTCTGCTGGAGCCAACACAGGGCACAAGGCAGGAACCAATCCCAGGCAGGGTGCCAACCCACCACAGGACACACACAAACACATCCACACACTAAGCACACACTAGGGCCAATTTAGAATCGCCAATCCACCTAACCAGCATGTCTTTGGACTGTGGGAGGAAACCCATGCAGACACGGGGAGAACATGCAAACTCCATGCAGGGAGGACCTGGGAAGTGAACCCAGGTCCTCAGGTCTCCCCACTGCGTCGCCACACTTCTTATAGTTTGTTTAAAAATTTGCTATGTATTGTTGTTTAACTTAGTAGTAGAATTTTTAAGTTGTACAAATAAAAGTATCTGGTATAACATTTATATTAGGAAAATAATTCAAGATCATTAAAACGCAACAGTTAGTACATTCATTTATTTCATTGCGAAACACAAATAGACATAGTGCATTAATTTATATAAAAGAGTGAAATGAAGAATGACTTTACATCTTCTGGGCTAGCTAAAAAGCCACAAAGTGGGTGGCGAAATAAAATAATAAGTGCAATTAAAGTTTTAATATTAATAATCAAACCTTAAATTTTGTATGATTAAAAATCCCTAGCATCTGACCAACTTCTTTTCTTTGCGGTCTTGTACATATTATAATTTTAACAGCCAACAGTAGATGTCAAAAGAATAGTTTGTTATTAATTAACTTAATAATATTAATTCAAATTCTGATACTTTTCTGCGAATCAGATAATAAGGTTTTTAAATAACATGGTATCTTGAACTCTGCATTGAAATTATGCCTTTTTCAGCTTTAGTATATACTGTAGATACATGAAGTCAACTGAGTGCTACTATCAAACTGAAAAAATAGCATTATTCAGAACTCAAATAAATGACACTGTTCTTCCTGCCCAGCAAATATACACTGCAGCAGTTACTAACCAACTAAGTTAATTTCAGAACTTGATGAGGACTAGGTGTTGGTTAATTAGATCCTAATATGTAAAACAACATAACTAAAAGAGATGTACTTTCTATAAATCTTACAATAAAATCTTTAAGAGGATTGGTCTCCAAAAAACTTAACCATTAGCACATTGACATTTACACAATGTCTACATCTTACTCAAAAAAAGTGTTTCGCCGTAAGACTTTCAGCCTTTTGTGTGACCTACAGTATACTCTCTTAAAAGTCCTAAACATGTATCCACATACATGTGTGGACTATCCATCTGTTTTTCCTTCTAGTCTTTTGCCTCCAACTTTGTTTGTAAGATCCTATGCTTGAATATTTCTTTTCTTCCACATTTTTTATGCTCCTGAAATTAAATACATTTTTTTCTTTTTTTTTATTTATTCAACATAGACTTTCTCATCAGGCACCATAGCAGCAAAACTGGCTTTAATGTCCTGATGGAGGCTGCCAAGTTCTTTTTTTCTTGACCTCTGGAATTCCTTTGTTTTTAATTCTGTTCTTTTGGAATTTTCCGAGTCCTGGCTTAATGGGTCAACCAGAATCACAATTAATGATTGGTCACACATTGGTGTTTTTGTGCCATTCAGTTTATCCAATTCTGTCTACCCAATGGCAGCATAGCCAACCCCAACCTGCTATTTTAGTTCCAAGCAACCTCCCTTTAAATACCAGGGTTCATAAAACAAACGCATTTAGCCTATGCAGTGCATATTTGACACGATTTCCTAAATTCACTGCCATTTTCTTTTAAATTGCCAATTATTACTAAAGAAGACTCTTGTACCTTAATCTTAGTCATAAAATCAGTCATGAATGCATCAATGCCATGACCAAACAATTTTATTAAACGTTATTCTTTTTTGTTATACTTTATTGTACCATTCTGCAGTAAGGTATATTTTCCTTATTTAAGTTGACCTCATTTCTCAGTTATTAGGCTTCTTATAAAAAGTGGAACCCTCATTAGATTCAAAAACTGGAGCACACAGTGTACATAAATTATAAAGACTGTATATAAAAAAACAGCTGGACCACCACACTATTTTATTCTTTTACAAAAGAAAAAGATTTAAAGGTTAGTACAACTTTACTCTGGCAGAAATTAAATGTTTAATAAAAACTGACAAATTACACAAAAGTTTAAACTTACTGCAGTTACACTGCCTTCAGATAGTTCACTAATGTTGAAATCTCCCCCTGCTTCAAGATGGGGTTTCTTCGCATCTGGTTCTTCTTTACTGAAAAAGTGAAAATTCTAATAAGTTCATTGATTATACAACCACAACTTTCTACATGTTATTTTTTATTAGCTGAAAGATTTACCAATACTTGGCTTAGTTAACTACAGGAAGTATCCAAAATAACAAACACCACATTGAAAAGGAGTTTAACAATTAAGTAAACTAGTCACAATTACAATTGCAGCTGCAAAGGTGAGTCATTTTTGGTTGATCATCATTTAGTTGAATAAATTACACTGGACTAAAAAATACTTTGCTTCTTGAACATTTCTGTCTGTGGATTTTGGCCTGCTGATCACAAAAATCAACAAAATTTTCCTATCACACTGTTTTATTGCAATTACCTTTTTTTGTTATTACCTCTCATATTTTAAGCAAACTATATGTTATCTACAAAGTAAGCAATAGATCTGCTAATTCTTAGGCACATCTGGGCATGCTTAGTTAGGATGGATGCTGGCAACAAAAAGCTATAAAAACAAATCTGCTTGCTGCATAAGCATTTAGTTCCAGAGTAGAAAAGTATGGTACACAAACCACCTGTTGACCTAACAATGATATGTTTGAATCCTCTTAATATAAAACTTGGAAGGATGAAAATTATTGTTAAAGAGATGAACAACGAAGGTGAATGATTTCAATATTTGAGGCATATGTTTTCCTTTTGATGCCAAAATTAAGATAGGAATTTTTGTTAGTCCAAAAACCGGACACGTCATCAAAGACAAGTGGTTCAAAGATCTGCTAGTGGGACCAGAGAAAATCACATTCAAGGATGTTGTTGAGAATCTTCTTGGCAGCTACAGAGCACCACAATATATCCAGCTGGTTGACAACATGCATTATGGTTTTAACCACGAAGTACAACCTGTCACTAAAGATTAATTTTCTGCATTCACATCTGGGCTTCTTCCCTGCTAATCCTTGTGCAGTCAGTGACAAACTTGGTGAAAGATTTCACCAGGACATTGTGATGATACAAAAGCAGTATCTGGGCAAGTAGAATATGTGAATGCTCTCAGACTATTACTGGACATGAAATGAAAGCATCAGATGAAGAGTACATGTGGAAATTTGCAGAAAAATGTTTTAGCTCAATTGGACTAATGCAATGTGTTAGCACCATTAAATGATTAAGCACACTAAATTCAATAAAAGTTAATTTCATGCTCCTCCAAATTCCAATATAATACAGTTATTCTGAAATTATACTTATGTTCAGCTTGAAGATGACATACAGGAAGCAAAATTTTGAAAAATTATGTTGTCCTGTGTTACAGCAGAATTAAACCAGTACCTCTGTGACCTAGTCTCAGTAAAAACATAAGTCAGAAGCTCTACATAGCTGGAATTTAGGGCAGAGACAATCCTGGCATTCAGAAACAGCTTGCAGTGAAGGGCCAATGTATAAAGACACATAACCTGGTGTAAGGATCATCAAACCTGAAGCCCGAGCAGTGGGAAAAAAAATAACATCATCTTTCACGCTATTTCCTACATTGAGATTGGTCTGCATTTGGAGAAATTAGGTTTTTACGTTGCTCCATCACGTATTGCTCAAATCCCTATTCCACTTTATTTGTGTTGTATCTTTAAATTCCCTTGCATGACTTGATGCTTCTACACCCAATTATATACCCACTTAAGCAAGTCCTGGAAGTAGCATTTCCTCCTGTCTTAGTGTGTAGAAAAATACAATCCTCAGGATATCACATTACATTATGGATAATTTGTGCCATTTCTACTTGTTTTCAGACTTCAAAACTCTGACGCTGGAAGGAAAGCAGTCACCAAAAAGATGCTGGAGGAATGAGAGATTACTTGAGTTCAGATATTTTTTAAGCCCAGTATGTTTCAAGTGAAATGTATTTTAACCATACTTCTCCTTAGATGATGTATTTTAATTTTTACCTTAACATGTCTCACTTTAAGAGGTGTGTCATAGTGACATAAAGGCAAAAAAGTTCCTGTCTTAAAAATGTAAACTAAGTTTTTATAAGATGCCACTTTTCACTATCATAAAAACAGTATATCTGTTGCAGACCATCTATACAGGACGTGATTTTTTTTTTTTTTTTGGCTATTGTGTTTAAATTACTGTATTGTATCAAATGTAGTTGAATGTTTAATGATTAAGAACTTCTAAAACTGTATTTTAGAAATAATTTCTTTCACGGAAGGATGTTTACTACAAATCATATATGGAAGATTCATGGTAGACATTGAAATCTACAAATTTTAACTTATAACACAGGTACCTGGCACCAAAGATGTCCTGTGCAGTCTTTTGCTCTTTTTTCAGTGCAGCCTCTTGCAAGGGAAAGCACCGCTGAACTTGTTGTAGTGAGCCTAGACAGCTGGCTGTCACTTCCTGTGGTCTATCCAGAACAGTCCTCAATGACTGCTCCATTGATGGTAAAGGAGCTGTGGGATTCAGAGCACGGTGATGCAGACACTAAAAGTATGCAGAGATAATTACGTAATCTGGAAACACTGGAGCACCAAATACAGCTAGATCAACACAAAAATCAGTGAATAATATTTCTTCCAGATTACTTGTTTTTCCAGTTCATTATAAGTGTTCATAAGCACATTCATATTGTAAAATCCAAGCAAACTGTACTCATATTTGTATTAATTAAGGAAAGCATGTCTTTGCCTATTTTTATACCAAGAAGAGTTTTTTTAACAACAAGTATCTAGATTTAGATGATGAAAGCCACTAATAATAATATTTTTGAAACAATTTATAAATCTTTTTTTCTGAGTTTTAGAAAAACACACTAACCTCTCTTCATTAGCCAAATAAAAAATTTAAGGAGTAGAAGATATTTCTTTGCATATTTTAAAAGTCTTAATGTTTACTTTGAGATTGCTAAAATATAAAGTGCAATAAAAATAAAATTTATTATTATTATTATTATTATTACTAGAAGGACTGTACTTATCTTCAAAAAGGGAGATACTTCTTAGTAATTTAACACAAATGAACTGTAAAACAATAAATGTCTAAAATGAGAATAACTACATGAATATTTAAATCAAAAGTAATATACTAAAGGTATTTTAAAAATAACACTCCTGCCCATTAGTAATAAGCGAACTCTGCTGAATTTGCTTCACCTCAAGTTCGACAAAATCATGGCAATGTTCGGGAACTTTGCCAAACTCCGCCAAATGCACTGATGTCAATCAGGAAGGAGGAACTAAACCAGTTTTAAGTAAATTATAATTGTGCGCACAGAAAATTTACAGGAAAATATTTCGCAAACAAGGTCACCAATGGACAAAGCATATTCACTTCAAAAAAAAATGCTTTGGCGAATTTCGCTGATCAACACTACTGCCCATGTTGCATCTGATTGGTTTTCAACCCAGAGAAGAGTGAATTCATTATTTTTGAAATGTGATGTATTTTTTTCAGAATTGTGGCATACTATCATTTACCTCAACATTTGACTTATTTTATTAAAAAAAACTCCGGTGAGCAGAATAAAATGCTTAATTATATAAGATAACATGTGTGCCCTGCGGTGGGCTGGCACCCTGCCCGGGGATTTGTTCTTGCCTTGTGCCCTGTGTGGGCTGGGATTGGCTCCAGCAGACCCCCGTGACCCTGTGTTAGGATATAGCGGGTTGGATAATGACTGACTGACTCTTTTTATCCAAGTTTCTTCCCTACAACATTATACAAAGAGAGCAGAAGGCTAGCTATAATCTACATTGGACATACTAAATTAAATATACAACAATGTAATAGTTTGTATTTGTACTAACATATATCATTTTACCTGAAAAAGTCTTTGGAACTGAGGATTTGGGATTGTACTGACTTTAAAATTATCCTTATCAACCACCAGCATCATTGATTCAATGAGAGAATCCACTGCAGCCAACTGCTCACCTGTAGTCAAATAATCAGAGGCAAAATCATCATTACACATATTTTAGCTTAGTGATATTTTCACATAAATCCCTCTTTTCAGAGCAGGCAAAAATACAATTGGAATATACAGCATATAAATGAGTAGTTTATGAATGAATCATTAAGAATCACTGAATGTAATTTACTGCCTTCTTTTAAAGGACAGTGCCACAATGGACCTTTAAACCAAGTCAAGCTACACAGACAAAAATGAAAACCCATAATTATAGTATCTACAGCAGTCTCTCTGTAATTTCAAGTAATGAATACAAATCTGCATTTGACTTTAGTATTTAACTTGATTTAGAAGTATAAAATTTTTAGCCAAGTGCATTAAAAAAGAACAGTGTAATACTGCAGAAATTCATAATTTGTATAGAATCAATTGCAAACTATATTATTGAGAGTAACAAACATAAAAGTGTAATAGCTGAGTGAGTTTTATTTTCCTGTTTAACAGTTTATAGACTGACTGTTCACAGAATAGATGATTCATAGCACTAATATCACTGTGTGTTTTGTACAGAAAAATACAGTGTGGGTCGTGTCCTCCTTTAAAACTGGATCTGTTTGTCTAAGCAAGATAACTGAACTAAAAAGCTGTGAGCAATATGGTTATTGTGCTGTGATTAACTGTCATAAATTAAGATTTTTCAGCATCTAGGTAGGTTTTTTCCACAAGGTTTCAGGGACTGGGAGGATAATTACATAAGTGGTATGGAAACAGAGGCAAGGAGTAAACTAATATGGGTTTTTTATTTAAACAAAGTTACGGTTTAATACATTTTTTTTTATCATGGTATTAAAGAGAAGAGAGGCGACATGTTGCATGCTGATCTGCAATGTAACTAAGAATTTTATGGTACTCTGTACATGTGAAAATACTATTACTACTAATGATAAACTGTTCTAACATCAAATAAATGATGTTTATGACAGTCTTAAAGTACAACCTTTAAACTAAACATATCTATACATTTTGAATACAATATTACTGTTACTACATTTGATCAACTTTTTCACTGAACACTTAATACTGAGATATACTTTAACTTCACATTAATTTAGTTCAAAATCATACTTTAGAAAGAACAGTTAGTTTGAGGGCAACATGGTATACACAGATGGTGGTGTGGTTGTCTTGCATTCTGCAGTACAGTTTTACATTAGATGTTTTTGTATAACAGTTATAGGATATTCCCTTTCTCACACTACAAATTATTGCCAAGGTATTTCATTGTAAACCTCCTGTTTATTATTTTACCTGTGCATTACTGCTACTGTTCCATATGACTTAATTCTGTACTTAATGAAAATAAATTAATCATTTGTACAAATTTCTGTTGCTTTGTTAATAAATACAGCATTTACTGTCTAGTTTTCATCTGCTTTTTTGTCTAAACATAAATAACATTTATTTTAAATACGTTTTTGTTTAAATATGAATTTTCCCAAGAGCGATCCTGCATTATGCCAATATTGGTTGGCAGACAATAAGACTATCACTAAATAGTGCTTGCCTCTGTTTTATTAGATTTAAGGTGTTAAAGCTGCTTTAGTGTATTGAATTTAATTCATTGAAAGTGACAGCAAAACAGGATATTGCAGATGAAAATGAAATATTTTATAGTTAACCCTTAGTTGCACCTCAACAGCAAAAAGAAGGAAGAGAGACATATAAAATAAATATTTACACTAATATGAAAGGGATCCATAGAAAAAGCAGGCTTTGACAGAGGAAAAATAGAGCTCTGAATTTGGCAAACTACAGCATTGGGTGACATTTTTTTCCCACTATAATGTTTTCTTTTCACCAAAAGAGGGTATCTGGAAATATAAAAGACATAAACACATACCATCTGTATTTTGAACAGAAATGACTGAAAATCAGGCTCTGTGTAGAATTAGTAAAAACATGCTTTAATATATGGATTGCACCAGATGTAGTGGAATGAAGCACTTTAATGAAAAAAAAATCTATTAAAATAGATATACAATTAACTATTCAATAACATTCACAGTCCACATTATGTCTATTCCACTGATTTCCAATCCCAGTCCTGGTGGGGCCAATGAGTTTGTAGATTTTTCATCCCAATCAGTTTCATGATCAGTAAGTTATTTTACTTGTAATATGTAGATGTGTCTAATTAGCTGTTCTTCATTGTTTTTTCCTATTCCGTACTCAAAAAAGCGCCTTGTACGATTTACGTTTATAATAAATTTAGACATATTTGCAATTTTGCCATAGCACTTTACTGTATTTTTTGTCATTTTCTATTAATTTTCCTTTTCTTTTTCCTTAATTGCATCCTAATAGTGACAATCAACAACAAGCAGGGCAGACACAACGGCAAACAACACTGAATACTGAAAGTTTCCCTTGGTGTCAGACCCACTAACATACTCATTAGTAATCAATGGCTTAAATAAACAGAACACCTGATAAGGTGAAATAAAAATCAAAATAGTTTTGATGAAAATCTTTAAAATGAAGATACAAATTTTGAATTATCCTTCTGTAACATAAAGAAATGCTTTCTACACACTAATAAAAATTTAGAAAACTTATTTTACACCAAAACATAAAAACTGGGAAATAACAGCTTACTTAATTAAGATAGGACTTCAATTAAAAGCATATGCTGGTTGGAATAAAAAACCTACAGACACATGGGTCCCCAAGGACTGAACTTGGCAAACATTAACTCTAGGTTTTTGTGGAGTTTTCATTCTGTTCCAATAATCAGATTGAAAGCTTATTTAGAGTATTTAAGAATTTGTACATAAAACAAAAAGGTCATTAAACCTAACTTCTCAAAGATAAGATGCTTCACTGCAGTTAATATTCGGTTACATGAAAAAACAGCAAAAAAAAAAAAAAAAACCCTTGACATTTGTTTTTTTTCATAAGGATGCTCCTGTGAACAATTACACAAAAATAACTAAGTAAAATATATTTTACATATCAATGTAATCTATCTATCTATCTAGAACTATTGCCCTAATTTAACTTTCCTTAACTTCGCAAGTACAGAAAGTTGGTGAAGGGATACATTTACTGTACTCTTAAATTAAGAGTATGCTTCATGTTTGTTTACCTATTACTAAATATTTATTAAAAGTCCTAGGTTAAGGTATGTAGAAAAATGGAATGGGTGTGCTTCAAGACAGCAATTCTGAGAAAGCATTTATTTTTATTTCCCTTATGCTGTCCATGATCACAAATCGCTGTTTTTTTATTTTTAATAAAAAGTCACCTACTATATCTCCTCTCCATTCATTTTCTAAAACTGCTTGGTTAATTTAGAGAGTGTGAGGAAAGACAGTATGCTTTGAAGCAGAAGCAGCATCGGGTGCAAACAAGAAACCAAATCTAATTAAAAAATGTGGCTGTGATTAGTTGGGTATATGTAGGTGTTACATGACAAGAAAAAAAAACACAGATACAATGTTATAACAACTAACACTCTTTCTATTAACCCGGAGAGAGACGCATGGAAATCAGTGTCCTTTGTATTTTATGTACATATCAACATACTCATACTTCTGAGAGTTAGGGGAAGCTAATATTGAGAGGAATTGGAAGAAAGATTAAGTATGACTTTTTGTGAAAATTGCCACAGAAGTTCAAGCTCCAGTTAAAACAAACAACTGAAAAAACTGGAGCCTGAAATAAATGTAGCTGTTGTTTCTGTGAGACTGTATAAAGAAATATTTAAGAATTTTTTCACAATAAGGTGATGTGCTTTGGTTTGTTCTTCCTTGCTTGTCAATTTCAGGTGCAGGATTTTAATCACATGCTGGAGGTGTTCTTCGCATTGGTTATGGATTTGAACAAATTTCATTGTTGCAGGAGAAACAAAGCTCAACTTAAGTTCATTTTTTGTGGATACACAAGAAGCAAGCCTTTGGAAACGTCATGAAAAATAAAGTGAAAATGACTAAATAAAAACTATAAATATATTTGCTTTCATTTTATTACTTAATTTTTTTTAAAGAGGATACCAAATTCATTTTCAGACAAAAGAAAATTAAAACAAATCACCTACTAGAAATTACAAATGCACTAGCTTCCTCTGCCAATCTGAAAGCAATATGTAACTCATTTATGGATGTTAGTATTTTATAAAAAAGTATAATAAAGAGTTATGTAAAACATGAAGAGGAAAGCTGACATGCCAATGTAAGTAAAAATTAGCACATTTAGGATTTTTTCCATAGCTCCCTACTTCATCATGTGGATGGAAAAGATACTACACTGCAAGTTGAAGAGCTAATAAAAACCTTTGTTACTATAGTTTTATACTACTGTATGCAGCAGGTATTACATGAATTTGCTATAACGCATGCAAAATAGAATTTTCTCATCTTTGCATTTTTCTGATGTATGGAGCCCCTTAATGATGTTTGGGACAAAGGCACACTTTTCTTTGATTTATCATACTGCTCCACAGTTTAAAACTACAAATTAAACAATTCAGACATGATTAAAGCTCATATTGCAGCCTTTAAATTAAGGGTATTTTAATGTATTTTGGTCACAGTATGCAGATATTACATTTTTACAGACAGCGCCACCACCACCCCCAACCCCCCCCATTTAGGGCACCATAATGTCAGCATTATGGAGAGCACTGTTTTTACAGGAAGGACTGGTACAGATTTGGTAAGAACTAGTACATTTTCCATTCTGTTAGTCCTTCAGGCTAGTAAACATTTAGTGTTAAAGTCTAACACAAAAAATTATTACAATTCAGATGACAGATGCTGTCAAGGAACTACAAAAAAAATAGTAAAGTTAGCAGGGAGAGCTGTGTGACATGGGCAGCAGATGTAAAAAATGTCATGAAATAAACATCAACACATTGAAGGTCAGAGGCATTTGGAACTATAAATAAGGTGGCATTAAAGTGGGGAAACCACATATCTGGTAAGTTAAAGGCTAAAAAATAACTTTTTGAACAAATTCCAGAGCAACAGAAGATACAGGTCAAATAACCTGAACAGAAACATTGTCATGAGCAGCTCAGAGAAAAAGAAGAGAGCAAACTTAAGCAATGTTTTTAAGAAATTAATAAATAAAAGTCATGCATAATAGGTTGATGGACAGCCAGCATGACATACAGTGTATGCCTTGACCAGATAATTCCTCCAGGTATAACACTGATGAAGATGATAATCACAAGTTACCTGACGGAGTATATTTTTTATTGTTTTCAAGGGAGGTAAATGAAAACAGCCTGAGATCCTCCATATATGGCAGTTGTACATATATCAGGCACTAAAAAAAACAGGAGAGAAATGTTAGTAATTTCTAATTGTAACCTGCTGATACTTTATATTTTAAGCAATGTATAAAATACCATGGCTAAAAAATGTAATACTGTGAATTGTGTGGCTCTCCTACAGTGTGGCAAGCACTTTTCTGGCATGGCCAAGTTCACTAAGACAACAAACTAAAAACCAATAAATAAAAAAAAACTGATCTGAATGTTACTGTTCGTGGAAGTATTTCTGTCCTGAAGACAGTGGAATATTTCATCGATAGGATATAAAATGTTCAATGAATGATAAGTTGATCCTGACAACAGTTTAAATCAAATATGACGGCCATTCCATCCATAAGATATCAGCCGTCTGAGAATTTAATGAGGGATTCTATCACCATTTTTAAAACATTAAAACAGGAAATTTTTTATGAACAGTAGTGTTGTATACAGTATATGCAGTACACTTCAGGAAAATTGTTGAAGCTATGCCAAGGCCCACTAAAGCTAAAGAATTTAACACAGATGTTTCCTTTTTGTTAATTACAAGCATGTTTCAAGACTTAAGTAATATAAAAGAAAGTTGTTGAACAATAATAAAAAAACATGGTGATTTGATAAAAGCAGAGTTTGGGTTTTAATGATTAGTGTTGATTTCAATATTGAAAAATATTCCGATGGAACAGCAAAATGTACAGTTAAAAAGTAAGAAGTTGATAAACTTAATTATTAAAGGAAGCTATGCATTGCTAGACAGTGTTTTAGCTGTAAATGAACAGAGCAGGGTAAGCTAAACACACAGAAAGTGAAATACCAAAAGACCTCAATTTAAATTTTTCTTACGTTTTAACATGTGAAGAAGTGTATAACTTCCCAATAGTTAAAGGGGCTATTGAGGAGGTGGTTACTTATCTAGAAATTGTAGAAAGACAAGTTCTCCTGAATCCAAACAAATTGTCAGGACCACAGAACATTTATTCTAGAGTGCTTAAGCAGATTAGAAATTACATATAAAACCTTTGACTCAGATTTTCAAAAAATCTCTGCATACAGACAAACTTTCAACAGAATGGAAGCTTGCAAATGTCCTGTATATGAAAAAAGATATTAAGCTGATTAAAGTAACAAAAGAATAGTATTATTTGCACCTCTCTAATCATAATTATCTTAATTTTTAGAAGGCTTTTGAAAGTGTCACACAGGCAAGGCCCATGGCTAAGCTAAAAAAAAAAAGTGGAAGTTCAAGGCATAATGTGTAAATGAAGCAAAGGATTAAGGTGTGAGATAGTACTTCAGAATCTGATGATGTTAAAAATGGCATCTGACAGGATTACTGCTGGGGCCACTGCTCTTTTTTTTAATATAAATAAATAGCCTTGATAAGAATATGAATAATAAGATGGCAAAGTTTCAGACAGACACCAAACTATGTAGAATGACAAATAATCAAGAATCAGCCAAATCATTACAGATGATTGTACTTGGGCAAATTAAATTTACATAAATCTGAAGTATTACCAGTAGAAATTAAACATGTTAAATTTAAATTCACAATGGGAGGCTTTAAACCTGAAAATACACCTTATGAGAATGGCCTAGGAGTCATAGATAACTCTTCACATTCTATATCCAGAAGCTATTAGGAAGGCTAATAGGAATTAAGAGTACAACTCTGTTTTCAGTTTAAATAAAACCAGATTAAATGTGATATGGTTTGAAGTGTTCAAAATTACGATGGGAATTAGAACAGTGAATCTAAGCTGCTATTTTAAAACGAGTTTTTCAATAAAAACACTGTGATACAGAAGAAAATTTGTTAGATATATTTTTCACAAACATCTGAATTTTATTTTTCAAAAAGGGAAGTATAAATATATGGAATAAATTACAAACTGGTGGGTAGACAGTAGGACTTTAGTGACTTTCAAAACTAGACTGAATGTTATTTTTAAGAAATGAGACTAAGTGGGCAGACAAGGATTTTTTTGTACTGAATGGTGTATTCTAATCACAATTTTCTAATGTTCTATGAATAATTTATAATATTAAATTTATAATAATAAAGGTCATTTCATAAAAAGAAAGAACACAGAAAATCCCATACCTGGAGTTGTGTGTGGCTATGATTTGAAACATGATAAAAAATGTAAGTAATACTTAAGTA
This sequence comes from Erpetoichthys calabaricus, assembly GCF_900747795.2. Classification (NCBI taxonomy): domain Eukaryota; kingdom Metazoa; phylum Chordata; class Cladistia; order Polypteriformes; family Polypteridae; genus Erpetoichthys; species Erpetoichthys calabaricus. The sequence continues at coordinate 139,203,542 of NC_041401.2, read as the reverse complement.
ATCAAAACAAAGAAAAAGTGAAAATCAGAGATAGTACACAATATCAACACACAAAATTAAGCCATAAGACAGCCACAAAATTCTGGACTATTTCCTCACTGAAGTGCATTCTTTGTGTAAACAGTTTGTAGCAGTAGAGGTTATTATCGACCTCTTGAACCCTCAGGTACCACGCCAAACACCAGGTAAAAGTGCAATACTTTTTCTTTTTATTACAATACTGTGCACTAAGCACCCTCCACTCCACACTACACATACAATAATCAATAATCAAATAATCCAACACCAATCTTCCTCTCCCAGACACTTAGCCACCCTTCCTCCCAGCTCAGCTCAGTGTTCTGGTCCCCCAGAGTCCTTTATATAGTCCATGACCTGGAAGCGTTTCTCTCTTCTGTCCATGTGACCGTGAACACTTTCGGGTTGGATAAAAGCTCCTTTCTTCAACCCGGAAGCACGTCGTTTCTCCTGTTCACGTGACCAGGACGTACTTCCGGGTTATAGGGCACATAGCACTCCCCAAGCCTCCCTACAGCGGCTCCTGGTGGTCCCCAAGGTATCCAGCAGGGCTGTGTATACAAACTACAAGGTCCATAAGGCCCTGCTGGAGTTCGGGGAACCTCCATGCTGTTGGGAGGGCTCCACATGGCAGCCTGGAGGTGTGGGCCGGAATATTTAGCCGGCCATCCATCACAAGTTTCTGATTCATACTGCTTCAGACTGCCTGTTAGTTGGTGAGGTAGCTGTTGTATTCTAGATTATCGTTCTAAGTATGACTTCATCACCTACTCAAACCATTTACGATATTTCATGAATTCAAAAGAAATACAGTAATAAAAAATGATAACTAGAAATTATTAAAAAATTTACTACAAATTAACACATCACAGCCTTTCAAAATGAAGACGATATAAAGTGAGTCTGAACCATCCAGAATAACACCTATTATTTGCATGTTTAAGAATATAAAAAGATCCACATTAAAAAACTGGAAAAACTGTCAAGGAATACAGATTAAATTGATAAGGGGAATGACAATCATTAATTAGATGTTCTTTCTCTCCAAAATAACACTATTGACTTTATTACTCTAAAATATAAGACCTGTACTGTTCAGTCAGGAGTTTGTTCACAAAAACACATAAATTAAACAGACATCTTGTGCATTTTATTGTTCATTTTGAGTACAAGCATTCTCATATAATCATTCAAAATTAAGAATTATTACTTTAAACCATTACTTAATAAACGTCATTATTAGAATATATATATTATTAAATGGACAAGTTCAGCTGCCTGTAATAATGTATAGGACTACTGTATAGGAATCACTGACTTAATTTTAAGTAAAATAAAGATTCCATTCAATTCAAAAGTGGCTAGATTAGTAATCTTACATATTTCTTTATAGGGTATCATGTTCACGGAATGTGAATAAAACTTCAACTGTTGAATTAATGTGACTAAAAGATAACTTGCATATAGTTCACAAGTAATGCTTTGAAAAATGGCGGATGCTGATAGCAAATAACAAATGGACTATCATATCATACTTTCTTACCTCATATTTATCCTTGATAAATGGGAAGGCTGCCCCAACCTGAGGATTGCATCTTCTGTCATAAACATAGCGAACAATAGCTACCATCTCCATCTCATTCAAAGAATGAATCAGTGCTGAGAGTGCTACGGCTGCATGCTGAAAACAAAAACAGACATACAGAATCAAGAATTACTAGCTCATAAGTATACACAAAACTGTGTAATTTATTTGTTTACTTAGCAATAGCAACTGCTACAATCTGTCTTTGAACAGTAACTTTCACAAGCAGTGGGTCATTAAGTTTGACCCATCCTTCACACTGACAACATCAAATAAGCTTGTTTGCCATTTACCAAACACTAACAGACATTTAAAAGGAGCAAAATGATATGTGAAAGTAAAAATTGACAAAGATCAATTTTAGAATTCTAAAAGCTTAATTTTAACTTCAAATGAATGTCAGGTTTAAAGGCACTAACTTTAAAACATGAGGAGGAAAAAAATAAAACAAGTAAATGAGGTCCATTCATGGGCCCTTAAATAATATGCATTGTAGTCCAACTAAAATTATTTATTGTTGCTCAAAGTCAAAAATTAGTTCAAAGTCAAAAATCTTAAAAAGTTTTGTCAGTAATAAGACCATTTCAAAACAAAGTTAAACAATTTTATCTGGACAATTTTTACATACACTAAAAGAAACATGAACATAAATGACATGGGTAAATAGAAATGACAAGGATCATAAAGTCTTCACAACTACAAATAATTAATAATACAGTTTAGATTTTATCTCAATAAAATTTCTGCTGATTTCTAACCTCATCATCCTTTGGTGCAAACACTTTAATCACTTGGTTACCCATGAACTGGTGTCGCAAAACCTGAAAAGAAATACCAAAAGAGAAACCTGTTATATCATTACTCTTACTCCTACATTACTCATTATTTTAATACATAAAATATAGGTTCAGCACAATTAATCACATAAAAAGGGGACAATGTCATTTTCTAAAATCTTAGTAGCTAAGTAAGTAGCCTTACATAAGTCATAGCCTCATTTCTCCCATTTCCCTATCAAACAAATTATAGATCAATTCATTTTTTGCCATACATGTAAATAATAATGACAAAGATGTGCACTGATTTTAACAGTTTCATTATACTGTGGCTGGCATTTATTAGTTAATTCTCACTTATTTTTCCTTACCATAATCCATGGACACACTGAATCAGCCTTGAAGTGACTAGTATAAGACACATGTAGTTGGGGGAATACCCTTTATATATGGTTATTCTTTGTGTGTGTGTGCGTGTATGTATGTTGTATATCTATATATAAGGATGGTATTGTCTATAGCACTATTTTTCATGTTTTGTGCCATTTTTTCTACTTTTAGCTAAGCTATATTTGATTCAGAAAGTATTCAGACCACTTCACTTTCTACATACTTTCTGCAATTTTCCCATCAATCTGCACTCAATGACACATAATAACGAAGTGAAATGAAAATAAGTTTTCAGAAAGGTTTACAAATGTATTAAAATCAAAAACTGAAATCTCTAATTCATGTAAGTATTCAGATCCTTAATTCAGTACTTTGTAGAAGCCCTTTTGGCAACAATTACAGCTTTGAGGCTTCTTGGGTAAGTGTCTACAAGTCTCCACATCTGGATTTGGGCAGTATATCAAATTCTTCCCAGCAGATCCTCACAAGCCCCATTAGATTGGATAGGAAACGCCTATAAACTGCCATCTTCAGGTCTCTCCACAAATGTTCAATGGGGCATTATTTCTGGGTTTGGCTGGGCCACTTAGGGACAGTCAAAGACTTGTCCCAAAGCTACTCCAAAACTTCAGGTCATTGTCATGCTGAAAGGTGAATCGTTGCTCCAGTATGAGGTTGCATGCACTCTGGACTAGGTTTACTTCAAGAAACCTTTTGCAGTTGGCTTCATTCATCCTTCCCTCAATTCTGACCAGTCTCCCCGATCCTTTTATTGTGAAGCACCACTATAGCATGATGCTGCCACCATCATGCTTCACCAAAGGGATGGTATTAGACCGGTGATGAGCAGTGCCTGGTTTCTGCCAAACATAGTGCTTGCAATTGTGACCAAAGAGTTTTATATCATCACACCAGACAATCCTTTTCTTTATGCTCTCATTTAAATTGGCATATGTCTTTTAATCAGGAGTGGTTTCTTTCAAGCCACTTTACCATAAATGCCTCATTTTATGTCCTTCTCAGCAGAGGACGTCTAAATCTCTGTTAGAGTGACCACTAGGTTCATTCTTGCCCAGTTACTCAGTTTGGCTTGACAGCCAAATGTAGCAAGTTCTGGTGGTTCCAAACCTCTTCCATTTCACAAGTATTGAGGCCACTGTGCTCTTGGGAAATGGTTTCATATTCTTGCCCTGATCTGTGCCTCAACACAATTTTATTGCAGAGGTCTACAGGGAGTTCCTTGGACTTCATATTTTGGTTTCTGTCCTAACATGCAGTGTGAATTGTGGAACAGGTGTGTGCTTTTCTAAACTATGTCCAATCAATTAACTTTGCCATCGGTGGATTCCATTCACGTTCTAGACACTTCTCAAGAATAATAAATAAAAAACAAGTTGCACCGACCAAAACTTGGAGTACTATAGCAAAAGGTCTAAATACTTATTTGTCATTATGGGTTATTAAGTGAAGATTGATGATACAAAATGGCAAACTGATCCATTTAAAACTAAACCTACAACACAATAGTGGGTGCAGAAAGTGAAGCAGTCTGAATATCTATCTATCTATTTAAATGTTACAACCATTAACACATCCAGAGAGACTATGGTCTCAAAGAATGGTCTTGGGTATCTGCTTTTGTACCTTATGACCCTACACTTGTTAATAGATGATCTGATGAACCTGGTAGGCATGTTAAGAGGATGAACCTTATAAGAGTTGTTCTATTATGCTTTGACTATCAGGCATGCTCAGCCACTAGGTTACAGCAACAGCTAGCTGCACTGTACAATACACTGTGCATTGGGTTATGCCCACCAAGTTCTGTTTCTTCATGTCAGAAAACAAGTCTAGTATCTACTGTACCGAACTTTGTCATTTACTCGTTTCTCTCATTTTGATTTTTGTTTGTTTGTTTTATAAAAAATATTGTTATCAACTTAGGAATACACAACCACTATTCTTTCTTCTGTATGAGTCATTATCCAATGAGATAAAAAAAAAAAAACATACTGTAGACAGCACTAGTGTGATATCGGGTGAAAATGCATTATGTGTAATTGTTGCACTAAGATTTCCTAATTACAAAAAGTCGAGCATCTGGTTAAATTTTAATAAACTGGCTCTTGAAAGTATGTCACTAGAATCGAAGAAATGTTTCAGATGTATCATTTACATCAACAAGTACAGTAGGAACTTGTTTCTGTTTTGAAGATAAAGCAATATCTTTACATTTTACTTTAGGAGACACCTTTACCTGGCTTTCCTTTGTGAATCCTAGAACAGAGAAACATTTTCCATCTGCTTTATACTTCATCTGCTCTTGATCAACTTTGGAGAAAGGGACAATGTCACTACCATAGCGATAACCTGTTAAACCAATCAAGAAAAAGTTAGGATATTCTGCAGTCTCAGAAATGAACAGCATGAATGTAAAATCTCAAAAATACCCAGATGGACTGGTATAAAACAGAGGATTAAAGTGCTTCAAACAAGCACATTTCATTTGCTAAATTTCTATGGTCATAGTGATTAAGTAAACTTTGGGTTTTTAGGAATCACACAAAAAAAACTGAGAAGTCACTAGTTTGGATGCTACAAATTTGGAGGTACCTGAAGTAGTAAACTAAATGACTGACTTGTAAATCTGAATATTTTATACATACACAATTTCATCAGTCATTGAAAAATTTAGCTATAGTAAGGTAGTTTGACAGCTACCCCATCTGGCACTTTAGTCACATTTACCTTGAATGGTGTTGTCTTTTTGGATCTCAGTTTCATTATCGTCATTAAGGCAGTAGACCGTCTCTTTACGCACATCCTCTTTACGAAGCGTCTGAGCTTCCACCATAGACCATGTTTTCTTTACTTTCTCTTCTGTTACCTATTTAAAAATGAAAAGATACATGTTAGCAAAACATATGTGGTAGCATTGCTATACCATGACAATGCCACTAAGCAACATATTTCTTTTTTGCTGTTATTTAGTTTTACTGAAAATATAAACATTGAGCAAAGGTTTACCTCACTGCTTGATTAAATAGGACATTTTTCCTTTACCGTATTATTTTTGTTTATAGTAAATGGGGCACATAAACTGCCCAGGAGCACCATCTTATGCTGAAGAAGGATTGAGAAATTATTCTAAATTATAATCATACAGGATCACTCTCCCTACCACAGATTCGCCTGTTGCAGAGGACTGAATTTCTCTTTAATAGGAGAGAAAATATCACTATGCAACACGTACATTGGGTGGTTCATAGTGTAGACAAATGGATCTGACTCATCACATCAGAATAAGCCAAGTTACTTCAGCTTTAAAAACATGGCTTTATCACTAAATAATACAGGAATGTAAAAATACTTCAGTTTTCAAGAATCTACACAGACCCGATGCTAACAACCAAACTAACAAAATGAAGTGATGCTGGACACATTTTTTGAAAGTTATTACGTCAGGTTTACAAACAGTGAGGCAGTGCAGTGCAATGGTTAACACTGTTGTCTCACAGCTCCAAGACACTGGGTTGGAATCCCAGTCAAGTCACTGTCTGTATTTTTGCCATGTATTCTAGTTTATTCTCACATTTCAAAGACAAAGAGCTTGGATTGAATTTTAAAGTTTAAATATTTTTAAAGCCAATAAATTAAGAGAAACCTGAACCTGTAAGGCACTTTCTATTTTTGTTTATGAGAAACAAAGCCAGCTGCTGTGGTGAATGTTTACAAGATCCAGCATACAATTGTGATACATTAAACACTATAGATTCAAGAGCAGTTGGAAGCAGCTGGTATTGGAAGTGACAAGACCCAATCAATGCTGCAATAAATTAAAGGGATGAGCTGATCCACAATGATATCCTCTCATTTTCATATGCGGTGTACATAATTCTCTCTAGCCATTTATTTATACTATACAGAGATATTACCATAGCACAAAGAGATGCAGAAGGTAATAGAACGCTTTAAATCCATATTACTAACCGAGAATGCTAAACCGGATGGACGCAGGGACATCCGGCCATGGGCCGTAGCCGCAAAAAGACGTACTGCGCAGGCGCAAGAAAGGGCCACGAGAGGCGGATGAGGGGCCGCGAGAGGCGGACAAGACCACAGAAAAAAGGAGTGAGCAAAGAAAAAAGAGGACAAAGAAATGAGACGCCGCAAGCACAGAAAAAAGGAAAAGGCAAAGAAAAAAGTAGTCAAAGGCAGGCACCGCACGAAACCCATTGCACACGAAACTAGCACACAAAAAAAAGAAGACGCTCGCGCACAACAGCAAGGCTCCCCCCCCCCTACAGGCACCGGACGGGATACACACCAAGAGGGGGATTTAACAAGCCCCTGGAACACAAAACGAAAGAAGACGCTCGCGCAACAACAATCCTCACCCACACCCCCACCCCCACCCCCCATCAATAAGAAGTGACACCCAAAGCCACATATCTAAAGGAAACGTCCATATTAAACATACGTCATCTCAAAACCTTCACACTAGGCAGCATAGGTGGATCTCCTTAAAATAAAGCACTATTAACCGTTCAACTGGAGAAAAGGCTCCATATTAACAGTGAGTGCGATCCTCCTTATTACTTATACATATTTCGCACGCTGAGGAACAAACAAGTCATGCATACACGGTCACGGGTACAAAACGATTCGGATCGGATAACGGGACCAAACACACGAACACGAATGAAACCAAAAAAATACACGGCGGCGCATACAACGCGCTTCGGAAAATACGTGAGAAAAAATGTCTCGGATCAAAAAACGCAAAGCTCAAGTAACCCCGTTACAGAGACGTGCCCAAATGGACAGACACATTGAACGTAGACGCATACAGCGCGCGTCTCAAAGTGCTGCATCGAAACAAGCACGATTTCAAAAGAAAGAGCTCGCGTCTCAGACATACAAAAAAGGGAGCAAAGCAACGCGCATATGACCGGCCAGAAAACAAGCAAGCAGGACTCCAAAAGCGGAAAGCTCAACTGACCGACATACAAAAACGGACAAGGCACGATACAAACAATGCACGACGTAGAGTGAAACGGACTTTGCGCAAAGCGGAGGCGGATCAATTAAAAATCAAAAATAGCGCGTCACAAATAATGGACATGCAACAACGCGGCACTCAAACACCACAAGCAAAACATGCCCGTCGCAGACATCAACGCCAGACGTCTGCTAAACGCTTACGCCAGTTGGCTGACAACGCTTTCAATAATGAGTCCACTATTGAGGAAAATTCATTGGGATTAATGAATGTCATTTGCAATCATTGTCATTCACTTAACTTCACAGAAGAAACAACTGGCAATACAAATAATGAATTTACACGTTGTTGTCAAAAGGGGCAGATTAGACTGCCTCCTTTACATTCATATCCTGAATATCTACAGAAGCTTCTAACTAACGATGTGCCTGAAAATAAAAACTTTATGAACTGCATTAGATCCTACAATAGTTCATTTGCTTTTGCATCTACCAGAGTACATATCAGGCCACCAAAAGGCAATGGCCCATACTGCTTTCGCATATGTGGTTAACACAACGCACTATATTATGTCCAAAAAATATTAATGTTAATCACATTAATAACCAGGGGCCTCATGTATAAACGGTGCGTACGCACAGAAATGTTGCGTACGAACCTTTCCACGCTCAAATCGCGATGTATAAAACCTGAACTTGGCGTAAAGCCACGCACATTTCCACGGTAACTCATACCTTGGCGTACGCAATTTCTCCACTCGGTTTTGCAGACTGGCGGCACCCAGCGTCAAAGCAGTGCTACTGTTCCTGTGTGATCACCCTTTCTTTCTTAGATCCACATTCCTGATGCGGCTTTATAAATACACTGAAACTAACTGCATATTGTTTATTAGTGTAATGCATCTGATTGTAATTAACCTGCAGCAATATAATGGTCCAGGAAATAGCCATAGTATTCCAAATACCATAACTGCTTTAGCGTTGTAACTCTCACTGCATCTTCTTCTTCTTTCAGCTGCTTCCGTTAGGTGTTGCCACAGCAGATCATCTTTTTCCATATTACTCTCACTGCACCACTCGGAGTATTTATATCACTGTATCTGAGTGGGAAATCACAGCAGCAGCTGATTGGAAAGAGAATTATCGGTACACAGCATGAAGCAGACGCTGCCTGAGCCAAGGCAAAACGCTTCAGAGACTTACCTATACGGACTTCGCGGTTTAGAAAACGTTTCATCCCAAGAACTATAAATGCACTCAATCAGTCCATCAAGTGCTCCTTGTAGAACTGTTTGATCTTATAAGTACAATTACCTCACTGTAAACTTGCACTACAGTTATAATATTGCACAACCTGCGCCACTTTATGAAGCGTGTATTTACATATGATGATATCATTTTTAAGATGAAATGCAGCAAAATATGTTGATTATATTATACAGCTAAAATTTTAACTTCATTTAAATAATCTGTATTGTTAATAATTAAACATGTGAGTACACGGTGCCGCAGCGCTAGCTAGTTCAGGGATTGTTCCTGCATTGCGTTGTATTCTTGCGCTGACGCGACACTGGAAAGATAGACGGATAGAATAATTAAACATGTACTACGAAGATATTTCAATGCTCCTTAAACGTTTTGAAGAATCGGCGTTCTAAGCTTACAGATGGCTTCACGTCTATTACAGAGCTGATTGTGTGGCGATTGGGCATTTGGAGAAAGAAAAGTTAGAACAGGAATTGGAGGTTAGTATGTTTGAAAGAGACAGTACTTCTGTAATAAATTATTTAATCAAAGGTCACGCATGGCGCAGCAAGCCTCTTGTGTGAGATATAAACAATCACTGCGCCACCGTGTTCCCATGTTTAATAACATGCTTTCATTCCTGTCATCATGAAAATGATATCACGTATACATCTCAGTATTTTAATTATTCAGAGAGCTGTAATATCACGAATGTAATGGATTCTGTGTCCTGTCGGAAAAAGAGAAAGAACGGAAGCACGTAGTGATTCACACACATAGAGCACATTGAAGATCAAATACAGAACAAAGCATTTAATGTGCTACTTGAGAAACTAGTAAAATAAACGATTTTAAGATGAAGTTTGTGATGTTCTACTTTAATGGCAAAATAAACTACGTGATTAAAGTGGAAATTTCGAGATTAAAGTTGACATTTCGTGCTTTTTTCCCCACTGTGTGCCTTTTTTTTGTCTGTACCCTAATAAGCTTTCATATGACACTCAGACGGTGGGCTACGACTCGCTTTTTCACGGCGACTTTGATATGTGATTTCTTTTTTATTTCGGGCACTGTGCGACTGTGTGAAGTTGAGCCTTCGAGTTTCTCCGACACTCTGTCACTCGATCAGCTTCCTTTTGTTGATTATACCACTGTTTAAACCAACAAATAGTACGTTTTTCCTTTGCCTCCACTTGGTATTCGCTGAAATTCTTATATTTTCTCCCGTGCTTTTCCCATTGTCTTTTCACAGAAGGCTATTTATATTGATTTGCATATTCAAAGAGGCGTAATTCTGGGAGGAGTTGGGGCGGGACAGAAGGCGCGTGCACGTGCGTTACTTTTCACGCAAATCAGGATTTATGTAGTAGAAGAACGTGAAAGTATGCGTGTGCACAGATTCCTGCATCTGGATTTTTCTGTGCGTACGCACAATCCCGCTTTTGTGCTTACGCCATGTTATAGTGTGAGTTCTACGCATGGCGTTATACATGAGGCCCCAGATCATTTCATTACTTCCTGGAGAGACACGGCTCTTTCTAAGCTCTGACAAAGTTGACTCTGACGACAATGAACATCTGAATTTCCCCTTAGAATATTTGAACACTATTAATCCGGACGGATGACCACAACACAACCTTACCCTTAAAAACGGAACAATAATCATGCTATTAAGAAACCTTAACACTAAACAGGGTTTATGCAATGGCACACGGTTAGTCGTCAACACCATAACACACGATGTTATTCAAGCAACAGTTCTTTCAGATTCACATGCTAACAATACTGTTCTCATTCTTGGAATTGACCTTACGAGTCCTGACCTAGAATTACCTTTTACATTGAAACACCGACAGTTCCCCATTAAACCTGCATTTGCCATGACCATCAACAAATCACAAGGACAAACCATGGACAAGGTTGGCATCTACCTCTCTGAACCCGTTTTTGGACATGGACAACTTTATGTTGCCTTCTCATGTGTTCGACGTTCATCTCACGTTAAAGTTAAAGTTAAAAATGATCCATGCCAAGGAAGACTCATTCAAAGACAAGACACCATCTTTACTACTAATGTTGTATACAGAGAAATATTCCAATAAAACATTACTCTATGCCAAACACTCTATTTTGTATTTATATAGGCATCATCCAAACCTGCACACTATTCTATATCTAATTCATACATCTCACTCTTTGTCATGCCCCAACGCCAGGGGTTGGCGAGCGAAGCGAGCAGGGGGCGGAGCCCCCTAGTAACAAACTAACACATAACGTGGAGGGGTTTGCGTGTCCCAATGATCCTAGGAGCTCTGTTGTCGGGGGCTTTATGCCCCTGGTAGGGTAACCCAAGGCAAACTAGTCGTAGGTGAGGGACAAAACAAAGAGCAGTTCAGAAAACCTCCTATGATGATTAAGAAATTTGGATGCCGTTTTCCCTCACCCAGACGCGGGTCACCAGGGACCCCTCTGGAGCCATGCCTGGAGGTGGGCTCGATGGCGAGCGCCTGGTGGCCAGGCCTGCACCCATGCAACACAAGGGTCATGCACAGCCCTTCCCATGGGCTCACCGCCTGAAGGAGGGGCCAAGGAGGTTGGGTGCGGTGTGAGTCGGATGGTAGCCGAAAGGCGGGGACCTTGGCAGTCCGATCCTTGGCTACAGTAGCTGGCTCTTGGGATGTGGAATGTCACATCTCTGAAGGGGAAGGAGCCTGAGCTAGTGCGTGAGGTTGAGAGGTTCCGGCTAGATATAGTCAGGTTCACCTCAACACACAGCGTGGACTCTGGAACCATTCTCCTTGAGAGGGGCTGGACTCTCTACCACTCTGGAGCTGCCCCCGGTGAGAGGCACCAAGCGGGAGTGGGAATACTTATTGCCCCCCGACTTGGAGCCTTTTCATTGGGGCTCACCCCGGTAGACGAGAGGGTAGCCTCCCTCCGCCTTCAGGTGGGGGGATGGGTCCTAACTGTTGTTTGCGCGTATGTGCCGAACAGCAGTCTGGAGTACCCACCCTTTTTGGAGTCCCTGGAGGGGGTGCTAGAGGGCTCACCTGTTGGGGACTCACTCGTTCTGCTGGCAGACTTCAATGCTCACGTGGGCAATGACAGTGAGACCTGGAAGGGTGTGATTGGGAGGAATGGCTCTCCCGATCTGAACCCAAGTGGTGTTTTGTTATTGGACTTCTGTGCTCGTCACGGATTGTCAGGCATTGGGGTGTCCATATGTGCACCTGGCACCAGGACACCCTAGGCCTCAGTTCGATGATCGACTTCATGGTTGTGTTGTCGGACTTGCGGCCACACGTCCTGGACACTCGGGCGAAGAGGGGGCGGAGCTGTCAACTGATCACCACCTGGTGGTGAGTTGGCTTTGATGGTGGGAGAGGATGCCGGTCGGGCCTGGTTGGCCCAAACGTATTGCAAGGGTCTGCTGGGAACATCTGGCAGAGTCCCCTGTCAGAAGTAGCTTCAACTCCCACCTTCGGCAGAACTTTGACCACGTCCCGAGGGAGGTGGGGGACATTGAGTCCGAATGGGCCATGTTCCGTGCCTCTATTGTTGAGGCGGCTGACCAGAGCTGTGGCTGTCAAGCTGAAGAAGGAGTCCTACAGGGCCCTTTTGTCCTGTAGGACTTAGAAGGCAGCTAATAGGTACCGGCAGGTCAAACAGAATGCGGCTTCGGTGGTTGCTGAGGCAAAAACTTGGGTGTGGGAGGAGTTTGGGGAAGCCATGGAGAACGACTTCCAGACGGCTTCAAGGGGATTCTGGTCCACCATCCGGCTTCTCAGAAGGGGGAAGCGGTGCAGTGTCAACACTGTGTATGGTGGGGATGGTGCACTGCTGACCTCGACCTGGGACATTGTGGGTTGGTGGGGGGGAGTACTTCGAAGACCTCCTCAATCCCACTAACATGCCTTCCAATGAGGAAGCAGAGCCTTGAGACTCGGAGGTGGGCTCTCCCCTCTCTGGGACTGAGGTCATCGAGGTGGTCAAAAATTCCTTGGTGGCAGGGCCCCGGAGGTGGATGAGATATGCCCAGAGATCCTCCAGGCTCTGGATGTTGTAGGACTGTCTTGGTTGACACGCCTCTGCAACATCGCATGGACATCAGGGACAGTGTCTCTGGATTGGCAGACCAGGGTGGTGGTCCCCCTCTTTAAGAAAGGGGACCGGAGGGTGTGTTCCAACTACAGAGGGATCACACTCCTCAGCCTCCCTGGATTCAGGAGGAACAGTGTGGTTTTCCCAGTCTACATGTGTTTTGTGGACTTGAAAAAAGCGTTCGACCGTGTCCCTCGGGGAATCCTGTGGGGGGTGCTCCAGGAGTCTGGGGTACCGGTCCCCCTGATAAGGGCTGTTCAGGTCCCTGTACAACCGGTGTCAGAGCTTGATCTGCATTGCCGGCATTAAGTCAAACCCATTTCTGGTGAGAGTTGGATACTCCACCAGGGCTGCCCTTTGTCACCGATTCTGTTCATAACTTTTACGGACAGAATTTCTAGGTGCAGCCAGGGTGTTGAGGGGGTCCAGGTTGGTGGGCTCAGGATTGGGTCACTGCTTTTTGCAGATTATGTTGTCCTGTTTGCTTAATCAGGCCGTGATCTTCAGCTCTTACTGGATTGGTTTGCAGCCAAGTGTGAAGCGGCTGAGATGGGAATCAGCACCTCCAAATCCGAGACAATGGTCCTCAGATGGAAAAAGGTGGAGTGCCCTCTCAGGGTTTCAGGCAAGATCCTGCCCCAAGTGGAGGAGTTCAAGTATCTCGGGGTCTTGTTCACGAGTGAGGGAAGAATGGAGTGGGAGATCGACAGGCGGATCAGTGTGGCGTCTGCAGTGATGCAGGCTCTGCATCGGTCTGTCGTGGTGAAAAAGGAGCTGAGCTGAAAGGCAAAGCTCTCAATTTACCGGTTGATCTACATTCCTACCCTCACCTATGGTCATGAGCTGTGGGTAGTGACCGAAACAACAAGATCGCGAATACAAGCAGATGAAATGAGTTTCCTCCACAGGGTGTCTGGGCTTTCCCTTAAAGATAGGGTGAGAAACTTGGTCATCCAGGAGGAGCTTAGAGTAGAGCCACTGCTCCTCCGCATCAAGAGGAGTCAGATGGGGTGGCTCGGGCATCTGATCAGGATGCCTCCTGGATGCATCCCTGGGGCCTCATGTATAAACGGTGCGTACGCACAGAAATGTTGCGTACGAACCTTTCCACGCTCAAATCGCGATGTATAAAACCTAAACTTGGCATAAAGCCATGCACATTTCCACGGTAACTCATACCTTGGCGTACGCAATTTCTCCGCTCGGTTTTGCAGACTGGCGGCATCCAGCGTCAAAGCAGTGCTACTGTTCCTGTGTGGTTACTCTTTCTTAGATCCACATCCACGGCGGCGGCTTTATCAAATACACTGAAATTAACCGCATATCGTTCATAAATTTAATGCATCTGATTGTAATTAACCTGTAACAATATAATGGTCCACAGAATGGTCAAACTACTGTTCCTGTGTGCTCATCCTTTCTTTCTTAGACCCACATTCCTGACGCGGCTTTATAAATACACTGAAATTAACTGCATATTGTTTATTAGTGTAATGCATCTGATTGTAATTAACCTGTAGTAATATAATGGGCCAGGGAATAGCCATAGTATTCCAAATACCATAACTGCTTTAGCGTTGTTACGCTCACTGCATCTTCTTCTTCTTTTTGCTGTTCCCGTTAAGGGTTGCCACTGCGGATCATCTTTTTCCATATTACTCTCACTGCACCACTCGGAGTATTTATATCACTGTATCTGAGTGTGAATCACAGCAGCAGATGATCGGAAAGAGAATTATCGGTATACAGTTTCAAGTACACACTACCTCAACCACGGCAAAAAGCGTCAAAGCCTTTCCTGTACGGACCTCGCGTTTCAGAAACAGTTTCATCCCAAGAACTATAAACGCACTCAATCAGTCCATCAAGTGCTCCTTGTAGAACTGTTTGTACTTATAAGTACAATCACCTCACTGTAAACTTGCACTACAGTTATAATATTGCACAACCTGCGCTACTTTATAAAGCGCGTATGATGACAATATCATTTTTAAGATGAAATGCAGCAAAATATGTTGCTTATAGTATACAGATAAAACTTTAACTTCATTTAAATAATCTGTATTGTTAATAATTAAACATGTGAGGACACGGTGCCGCAGCGTATAGCTAGTTCAAGGATAGCTCCTGCCTTGCGCTGTATTCTTGCTGGTGCTGACGCGACACTGGAAGGATAGACGAATAGAATAATTAAACATGTACTACAAAGATATTTCAATGTTCCTTAAAAGTTTTGAAGAATCGGCGTTCTAAGCTTACAAATGGCTTAACGTCTATTTCAGAGCTGATTGTGTGGTGATTGGAGAAAGAAAAGTATGGACAGGAATTGGAGGTTAGTATGTTTGAAAGAGACAGTACTTCTGTAATAAATTATTTCATCGAAGGTCACACATGGTGCAGCAAGCCTCTTGCGTGAGATATGAACAATCACTGCGCCATCGTGTTCTCATGTTTAATAACATGCTTTCATTCCTATCATCAGGGCCGGATTTATATGAAAAGAGGCCCTAGGCTATTCCACTTATGAGGCCCTTTCACCTTCCATTTTTAAGTTTGTAAATTACATGAGAGATAATAAAATTTTGCTAACAATTTGAATGTAGACCCCTCTTGATCTTGAGGCCCTAGGATGAAGCCTAGTTAGCCTATAGGAAAATCCGACCCTGCCTATCATCATGAAAATGATATCACGTATACATCTCAGTATTTTAATTATTCAGAGAGCTGTAATATCTCGAATGTAATGCATTCTGTGTCCTGTCGGAGAAAGAGAAAGAACAGAAGCACGTAGTGATTCACACACATAGAGCACATAGAAGATCAAATACAGAACAAAGCATTTAACGTGCTACTTGAGAAACTAGTAAAATAAACGATTTTAAGATGAAGTTTATGATGTTCTACTTTAATGGCAAAATAAACTACGTGATTAAAGTGGAAATTTCGAGATTAAAGTTGACATTTCGTGCTTTTTTCCCACTGTGTGCCTATGTTTTTTGTTTGTACCCTAATATGCTTTCATATGACACTCAGACGGTGGGCTACGACTCGCCTTTTCACAGCGACTTTGATATGTGATTTCTTTTTTATTTTGGGCACTGTGCGACTTTGTGAATTTGATCTTTCGAGTTTCTCCGACACTCTGTCACTCGATCAACTTTCTTTTGTTGATTATACCACTGTTTAAACCAACAAATAGTATGTTTTTCCTTTGCCTCCACTTGGTATTCGCTGAAATTCTTATATTTTCCCCTATGCTTTTCCCATTGTCTTTTCACAGAAGGCTATTTATATTGATTTGCATATTCAAAGAGGCGTAATTCTGGGAGAAGTTGGGGCGGGACAGAAGGCGCGTGCACGTGCGTTACTTTTCACGCTGATCGGGATTTATGTAGTGGAACATGAAAGTATGCGTGCGCACAGATTCCTGCATCTGGATTTTTCTGTGCGTATGCACAATCCCGCTTTTGTGCTTACGCCATGTTATAGTGTGAGTTCTACGCACGGCGTTATACATGAGGCCCCTGGTGAGGTGTTCCGGGCACGTCTAACCGGGAGGAGGGACCAGGGAAGACCCAGGACATGCTGGAGGGACTATGGGATTCCCCCGGAAGAGCTCGTAGAAGTGGCCAGGGAGAGGGAAGTCTGGGCATCTCTGCTCAAGCCGCTGCCCCTGCGACCCGATCTTGGATAAGCGGAAGAGGATGGATAGATGGATGGATGGATGGATGGATAACATCCTGGAGTTCTTTCTAAATGTCTATTTTTACTTCACTTGAATTTCCATGCTGACTCTAAAGTCATCTTAGAACCAGATACACCATACGTTTATTTCTGAACTGGAGTTAAAGTAATTCATTTTAGTTGTTAAGATTCTTACTGCTATGTTTTAAGTTAATTGAGGAGTAGAAATAAAAAGATTTAACAGTCTTACAATAAAACATTACAACAATTAATTCTGTTTGACAAAAAAAAGTTACAGGGGTTGGAGTTATCTCAATCCTCAGCCCATTATGGATTTAGAGAAACAAACACAGAAGAAAATAAAAACATCTTTTATTTAAACACAGTGCAGCACACACAAAGATGAAACCTACCAGTCATGTGTGAGTCTAAATTAAAATGTATAAATACTTTAACCAGTAGTGATGCTTCAATCAGGTTTTCTCAAGGCTGATACCAATCACCGATTTCATGATACTTGATCAGTCAATTCCAATAACAATTCCAATTTTGTTTTTCTTTCTTTGTCTCTTTAAAAAACTTTTACACTAAGCTCCTGCATAACCAGACATATACAGTAGAAGCTTTATGTATTAAAGTGTTAAGTTTAGTATTTTTATCTTTTAACTATAGACCACAGGTGTTGACTGTTAATTTTTTATTAACAAAATGAAATTCTGTAGGCTTATTGTTCAGTAACCATAAAAATACTAAAATAAATAAAAATTCCTCAAAATAAATACTTTAACAAATAAAATATGTACAAAAATATATATCCATATCCAAATAGATATCCATAATACATATGGAATAAAAGAAAATAAAATGCTTCTCCTAACTATAGACTGTAATGTTGTTTAATTCTTTCTGTAATCTAGTCTAAATTAAAAAAGCAGTTTTCACCATTTATCCAACAACAAAAAATGATTTTTTTGTTTTAATCATTTTTAATCATAAATTGCAGTACAGTGCAATGGAATTTAATTATATAGTACAATGTCCATAGTACTGTGTAGTACAGTGTCCATTTTAACTCAAAAGGTGTGAAATCAATAAAGGTTTTCTTGCTGTTTCTCTGATTTCACAGGATGACTTCTCCAAGTCCTTCATCTCAATTTATTACTCCATTTCCTTTAAGGTAAAAGTTAATATTCCAATCGTCTTTTGCTGATTAAAAACAAGTCTTGATTTGCACTGATTCAACTACCAAAACAACTTGCATAAAGGAGCACTACAACTAAATTTCAGTAAAGCACAGAAAAGCAGGGGCTGAAAAGATCGTTTTTGTAATTGGCTAATTTACCAATCACCGATGAAGTCTTTTTTAGTGAAAATCGGCTGATCGATAGGAGCATCCCTATCAAAGAGTAAACATGGCTGCATGCTTTTACTGTTCCCCGCTTCTTTACTTCCAGGCTTTAATTTTTCTCTGAAGACAACATCCACCCCATTATATGCCTGGATACCATTATTTTCCAGTATCATAAACTACCTCTCATCCCTAATCTTAACTAGCTTTGGAAGTGGATCCACTTCTGGAACTCTCTCTAGAACTATGGTTGGCAATATATGGTTTGCATATAATAAATACATTTTGCATAATTAACATTAAAACAAAATGCTAGATTGTAAGGAAGGCAATATGTGTAAGAAGATTAAGAATCCTCTGTGCAACTTGGTTTTGAATCATGTAGTTCTAAAATTTACTTTCATTATTAATGTATGTCTTGGTTTAAAATGTGATATTTATTCATCATTATGTTTTGAATTTACAGTGACGATAGTTAAGCCAGTGGCACATGGAACTTCATTGTCCAAGTTTATGGGTACTCTCTAGAAATCATTTTAAAAGAGCATTTGTTTAGGTCTTCTGGTTATAAACTTTTGGTTAAGAATTTTAGATTTTGATTTTTGGTTCTCATTTTGTCTAAAATGCCCAATTGTTTTTCTTTTTGGTATCAACCCCTGCTTGTTCTGATGATGTTTCATCTTGCAAGTTATGTCACTGTCTTTATCTAGTGCCAAGTTTTCACCCTATGGCTGTACACCTGTATTTAAAGATGACAGTGCTACTTCAGGCATCCTTTAATTAACATAGATATAAATCTAATAACTCAGTAAATATTAACATATATCACCATAACATTAAACATTTCGAATTAGATTTATAAATTAGCTAGTAGTTTCAGAAGTAGCAGAAACAACACTATAGACATCTGCAATCACAGGTGACAAGTTTCCATATAAATAGAATGTGAAGTATTGTATTACTGAATTGCAAAACTAAACATAGTATCTAAATATATATTAAGTAATTTTGTACTGTTAGTCACATAAAAATTTCAAATATATACAGTTATATATCATTACATCAAAAGTGTATAATAACCAGAAACTACAGTCATTCAAGTATAAAACTTGACAGTTAGGAAGTAGGCCGGCTGGCTATACATGCATATCAGTACAAATATAAGTATTAAGAAAAATGAACTGATATATAGTAACAGTCTGTTCATTGAACCTTTTGATTTTAAAAATGTAGCCTTCTATCAAACTTTGAACAACTGGTTTACTACAGTTTAGATATATGAAGAAAGTTATTTGATACTTTTTTTTAAGTGAATGTTGCAGTTACGAAAACTTAGTCTACAATGTTTTTAATTATTAGCCAAAAGCACATAATACACACGCATCTTTGTAGTCTTCCCAAGTACACCTCATTGCAACCTGCACGACAAATCAGGGCTGAATATTTGGAGTGGCCCTGAATGTTGGTGTCTAGCAATCACAGTATCAGTCATTCTCACAGCTGATGCTGCATTCAGAACAGAAAAACAATCAGGAAAACAAACTATCTATAGAAGGCAATAACAACACCTCCAAGAAATTTACTGATGTCCATGTACACCGGTGAAAAATTCCAGACGTAGACAGCAAGCCCCAGAGAAGATGAATAAGAGAAGGGGAAAGTTAAGGATTCAGATTAGTGGCATAAGTCGTACCCCTACCTCTACCATCTTCAAACCAAAAGCAAAGCAGCTTGCCACTCCTTTATATTTTAGTCAGATGACCAATTAATTGCGTTGCCAAAAGCTCATGTAAGGTTAGATTAAAGATAAGAGGTTTTCCAGAAATTTATGGAGAACAAGTCAGAAGATTTACAATGAGATGCTAAGATTAGTTTAAGAAAGATGTTAACTAGAAAGAATAACCTGCATTGGATAGAAGTCAGGGTAAGAGAAGAAATACATGAGACAAAAGGGGAATATTAACAGAGAAAATATTGGCTAGGCAATGATATATCCGTAATTCTAGCAGGAACACCTCATCCTCAAATTTGTCACGAATCAATGTGGAATGCTTAATGGATGGTCTCTTCCACAGATGGCCACACTTTTATGGAGGGAGGTTTAGAAAATAAAGACAGTGGAAGAAAGGAACAACTGCCTTTCGGCATAAGGAGTTTAAATGGAAGGAGAATGGCCTTTGCCCAGTTAATTTTATAGCCTAACTAAATAAACCAAGGATGAGAGAGAGAGAGAGAGAGAGAGAGAGAGAGAGAGAGAGAGAGAGAGAGAGAGAGAGAGAGATAGATAGATAGATAGATAGATAGATAGATAGATTTCTTTATTAATTCCAAAGGGGAAATTCACTCATATATGGCCATTACCAAGAAAGACCAAATATCATCAGCAAATAAAAACATTTTATGGTTTGAGCCATAACACACAATAGGGTTCATGAACTCATGACTGGAACAGCCGTAGCAAGGGGCTGAACTGACACAAGCAAAGAAACTTCCATTATAAAATGCCACGGCTGGCTATGTATTTTTTAAAATTTATACAAAACACTTCACTTTACAGCACAATTCATGTAGCAAATGCATATAGACCATGTTTGTGCAGAAATAACTTCCACTTGAAAAATACCAAATTTATTCAATCATAAGCTCGTACTCCTGGCTCACCATATATGCCTCCAAGAAAAATAGTGAAATAACTGGAAAAGTCCAATAAAGACGGAAAGGCCTTTCCTGTGAATATGAAATTTGAAGTGATAAAGCGCATGTGACTGGTTTTATTAAATAGTATTCCATTAAGGGAAACTGTTTTATTATAGATTGTATTGATGGATAAAAACTTAAACTAATTTGGGCAATTTTCTTGCATTTGGGTTTATTTAAGAAAAAATGGGAGTCATTTGTTGAGGTCAGGTAAAACATTAATATTTTTTTCAATTAAATTATTGGTAACTAGGTGTTTGTGTTCATCTTATGAAGGGGTTTTCAGGAACAGATTAGTTTCACAAGGTGAGAGAAGCCAGTATGTGTTAACTAAAAGTTAGACCATGTGAATACTATTAATAGAAAGACCTGATGTAAATTTAAAATGCTGAAATAAGTAAAAGAAAATGCTTACTGCTTTGTATCCAACAATTCGAATAGAAAGAGAGCTGCCAATTGTAAGCTGACATGGCCAGGCCATGGGCTTCTTCTCAATATTCTTGAAAAGCGTTAATTTTTCCAGTGACTCACTGCAGATAAAAATAGAAAAAATATAAGTAATTGGGATAGACCTGCAAAAGAACAAGTATTAACTCTGGCCAGGATAATGTAGGGGGTACATTAGAATAGAGGTTTCTCAAATCAGAGGTCATTCAGTCTGTCAAGTCCCTTAGGTTACATAATAGCCAAGCTGTCCCAGTATCTCATCTATTAAAAGTTGTCCAAGATTCACCTTCAACTACTGTGCATGAATTGCTTCAGTTTACTGTGTAAAGGAGTGCCTACTGGCTTTAATATGAAATGCACTTTACCTTTAACTTCTACAGGTGTTCTCAAGTACATGATTTGCCAATTAATGGAAAAAATTCTGATGGATCAATCTTATTGCTGTTTTTGAGGCTTTTGAATACCTGAATTGGGTTTGCACACAGCCCTCTTTGCTCATTAATAAATAACTTTAATTCCTTTAGCCTGTCAGAAGAGGACATGTACTTTAGTCTCACTGTGTACATGGTAATAAAATAATTTGAATAAAAGCAGTGTGTGGCTTTTAAAGATATTCTGTGCATAATTTTTCTTATATTCATTTTTAATTGTCATTAATAAGATACAAACGCAGGGGGAAAACTGCATAGAGAAAGGGCAAAATATAATGAAATCAACAAAAGAGAGTTATATTACTAAATATAGAATAAATACTTCTAAATGTCTTATAAATGTAAAAATCATGCTGCTGTGCTTTTCTAAATGTAGAATAAGAGTAAAAAATACCAGCTAATTAAATGAGATCAGTGCTATCAGGTGTTGTCACAGATTAGGAATTTGGTTGGAACAAAAATCTGCAGTCACAGTGGGTCCCCAGGACCGAGGTTGGGAAACACTGGCTTAACCACAGGAAATATAAATTATATCTAGATTTACCAAACACCATTACCCCAGCTATGTAATTTATCTTAATCAGTGATCATTTGCATTTTGCAGTGACTTTTACATCTTTAAAATAAAGTAAGTTGCTCCTAGTTAAAAAAGAGTGTACTATGGGTTTAAATGGTGTCAAGAAGAAAGCTATCATTTAAAAAAACACGCTGTGCCTTGTTATACAGACTTCACTGTTTTTCTCGCTTTTTCACTTCGTGTTACTAGTAATCACATGTATCCATCCATCCATTATCCAACCCACTGAATCCGAACACAGGGTCACAGGGGTCTGCTGGAGCCAATCCCAGACCAACACAGGGCACAAGGCAGGAACCAATCCCGGGCAGGGAGACAACCCACCGCAGGTAATCACATGTAAATAAAGGTAAACACTAATGGAAAGCTTTGAAATCTGACCAAAAGCACTATGATTTTTAACAAAATCCATATAAAATTAGTAAAGTTGTGTATATTTATTTTTCGCATGGCATATTTTGGTGGTGCCTCAGTTTTATAATTCAGTGTATTTTACTATTAGAAAATATAATACAAATTTAATTTGTAAGAGAATTATACTTAACTGGTGTACTAGATTATCTGCCTATAGTTCTTGTTTTATCACACTACCTATTCATCCCCTGCAGTTTCACTTCCCTGCCACCATCAACTATTAAACAAAACACTGTTTCAATTATATTTATGCATTTTTTTAACTTGGCCATCTTGTTTTTTTTTTCTCAAAATATCACACAAGAATCAGTATTTATTTCTGGTATTTTAATATGTTACAGCTAGCATTTACTGTATGTGCAGTACATACTTATTCTTGACATACAATACTAATATTTTAACTTTATCATGTTTTTTTTTATATAATTCCATATTAATTTCCAAACTTTGTTTCCACAGTTACAGTATCATAGTATATCATGTATCATAGTATAATAAAAAAATTAAAAATACATTTATTTAAATAAAAATATAAATGTAAGAATGTACAGTAATCCCTCGCTACTTCGCGGTTCACTTTTTGCGGATTCATGACTTCGCGGGTTTTTAAATACAAGTGATTGCCCGCCTATCACGGAAGTTATGTTCCAGACCCATCAGCAACAGGAGAAAATCCGCGATATAGAAAGACCATATAAATAAACATTTTTATAGTTTAAGCCTTAAAATACCCATCCCACATGCTTTAAACACATGTAAACTTATAAAACACACTTTGTTAACACATATGATATGTGGATGTCGGGCTAAGGATATGAGTAACATCTCACTATTATAAAACATTTTAACTTCACACAAGACAAGACAGTGAGACAGGAAAATTGGTGATGTACAGGCTTAAAATTATTGACACGCAGAGCGACAAGCAGCACAAAGCCAGCACAAAGTCCACTTCTCCTTAGCATTCATTCAGCTCCCCACCCCCTTGACAATGCGAAGTGGCAGGAGCGTACTGCGCTCCCGGGGAGGGGGGGTTTGAGCGAAGGTGCGTTCAGCTCTCACACACCCACACACTCCTCCTTCCGAACGCGCAGAGCGACAAGCAGGCATTTTGGCAGAAGCAGCACAAAGTCCATTTCTGCTCAGAGTGAGTTCAGCTGCCCCCCTTCACAAAGCGAGTGCAGACACATTGACGTCTGATCGCTGCGTGCAGTGTGCAGTGTTGGTCTGAGGTGTTTAAGAATGTAGAAAGTGTTTTAAGAGCATAGGAAGTGTTTATAAGAGTGTGGGAAAGGTTAACAAGAGAGTGAGAAAGGTTTATAAGAGTGTGGGAAGGGTTTATAAAGCCTTAAAATATGTATAAATAATCAAATAAATATAGGTCGCTACTTCGCGGATTTTCACCTATCGCGGGGGGCTCTGGAACGTAACCCCCGCGATAGGTGAGGGATTACTGTATTGTTAAATCAGCCCTGGTGTGTGGGTGGGTGGGTGTGTGTTTGCCCTGCAATGTACTGGCATGGTGTCTAAGTATTGTTCCAGCAGTATGTCTGATGACTGCTGGGATAGGCTCTAGCTGCCCTGTGACCCTGCCCTAAGCAGGTTAGGAGATGGATGGATAGATGGATGCAAGAATATACTTTGTGATTTTAAATTAACATGCCCAAAATTATTTTTCTTCTTTTGTTTTACAAGAACAGCCAATTTAGAAGAAAATCTGGTTCAGTTTCACCAGAAAAAGAAAGGAACACAAATTTATATAAAAGTATATTTAAAAGTACTTTTAGGGATACTTTTTACTTAGGAATACACTTTTAAATGTAATTAAAAGTATTTTACATAAAAGAGTAGGAGAGTCAAAACCATCAATTGTAACTGGAAACTATAACAGCTTTCTGCGTACTGTATATAGCTGAAAAATTTAAAAAGTTATAAACATCACATCCATTTAATCATCTATCTATCTATCCATAACAAAACCATATCAACCCAGGTCAGTACTGCAGTTGCTTGATACCACCAGCACCAAATGCATGGTACAAACCAAACACTGACATGGAGCCAGGGACCAGCCTTCAAAACCAAAGATGTCCTTTCCCCCACAACTACCTCCATTTGGAAGACATGATGATGCAGAGTGTTAAGCACTTCTTCCTGTATGATACTTTTAATAAAATTTACATTAAAGAAGCACACTTTTCAGTAGTGTACCTAAAATGAAGGTGCCTTTTTCACATTTCAGGTAAAAACTAAGAGAATTTCTAAATAAAGATTGATCTATTCATTCATCTATAGCATAGTAAAGAATAATATATCACAAAACTACAGATGGGTATACAGTAATCCCTCCTCCATCGCGGGGGTTGCGTTCCAGAGCCACCCGCGAAGTAGGAAAATCCGCGAAGTAGAAACCATATGTTTATATGGTTATTTTTAGAATGTCATGCTTGGGTCACAGATTTGCGCAGAAACACAGGAGGTTGTAGAGAGACAGGAACGTTATTCAAACACTGCAAACAAACATTTGTCTCTTTTTCAAAAGTTTAAACTGTGCTCCATGACAAGACAGAGATGACAGTTCTGTCTCACAATTAAAAGAATGCAAACATATCTTCCTTTTCAAAGGAGTGCAAAGCAAGCAGTCAAAAAAAAAATCAATACGGCTTTTTGGCTTTTAAGTATGCGAAGCACCGCCGGTACAAAGCTGTTGAAGGCGGCAGCTCACACCCCCTCTGTCAGGAGCAGGAAGACACAGAGAGAGAGATAGAGAGAGATAGCGAGAGATAGCGAGAGACAGATAAAAAAAATCAATACGTGCCCTTTGAGCTTTTAAGTATGCGAAGCTCCGTGCAGCATGTCCTTCAGGAAGCAGCTGCACACAGCCCCCCTGCTCAGAGAGAAAGTAAGCTGGATAGCTTCTCAGCCATCTGCCAATAGCGTCCCTTGTATGAAATCAACTGGGCAAACCAACTGAGGAAGCATGTACCAGAAATTAAAAGACCTATTGTCCGCAGAAACCCGCGAAGCAGCGAAAAATCCGCGATATATATTTAAATATGCTTACATATAAAATCCGCGATGGAGTGAAGCCGCGAAAGGCGAAGCGCGATATAGCGAGGGATCACTGTAGTTCAAACTCTGCTAGGGGTGTCACAAGAACTGATATATATATATATATATCAATACTCATTTGGTACCAAAGTTCTGAAACCTTGACGGTACCAGCTTTTTTACAGTTTCATAGTACTGTACTGCGAAAGTTGGTACTACACTCACGTGTGACTGCAAGCAGATAAATTACTCCAAAAGGCAAAATGATACATGAAAAAAACGTGAGTGAAGCTACATAGAAAAACGAATGAATGTCATTTTCTTGTCTTTTGAAGGCAACCTACCATTCATTAGCATGCATCATACAGTCACATGAAAAAGTTTGGGAACCCCCTCAGCCTGCACAATAATTTACTCTACTTTCAACAAAAAAGATAACGGTGGTATGTCTTTCATTTCCTAGGAAAATCTGAGTACTGGGGTGTTTTCCGAACAAAAACTTTTAGTGAAGCAGTATTTAGTTGTATGAAATTAAATCAAATGTGAAAAACTGGCTGTGCAAAAATGTGGGTCCCCTTGTAATTTTGCTGATTTGAATGCATGTAACTGCTCAATACTGATTACTTGCAACACCAAATTGGATGGATTAGCTCGTTAAACCTTGAACATCACAGACAGGTGTGTCCAATCATGAGAAAAGGTATTTAAGGTGGTCAATTTTAAGTTGTGCTTCCCTTTCACTCTTCACTGAAGAGTGACAGCATGGGATCTTCAAAGCAACTCTCAAAAGATCTGTAAACAAAGATTGTTCAATATCATGGTTTAGGGGAAGGCTACAAAAAGCTATCTCAGAGATTTAAACTGTCAGTTTCAACTGTAAGGAATGTAATCAGGAAATGGAAGGCCACAGGCACAGTTGCTGTTAAACCCAGGTCTGGCAGGCCAAGAAAAATACAGTAGTGGCATATGTACAGGATTGTGAGAATGGATACAGAAAACCCACAGATCACATCCAAAGACCTGCAAGAACATCTTGCTGCAGATGGTTTATCTGTACATCGTTCTACAAATCAGCGCAATTTGCACAAAGAACATCTGTATGGCAGGGTGATGAGAAAGAAGCCCTTTCTGCACTCACGCCACAAACAGTGTCGCTTGTTGTATGTAAATGCTCATTTAGACAAGCCAGATTCATTCTGGAACAAAGTGCTTTGGACTGATGAGACAAAAATTATTATTTGGTCATAACAAAAAGCGCTTTGCATGGCAGAAGAAGAACACTGCATTCCAAGAAAAACACCTGCTACCTACTGTCAAATTTGGTGGAGGTTCCATCATGCTGTGGGGCTGTGTGGCTAGTTCAGGGACTGGGGCCCCTTATTAAAGTCAAGGGTCGGTTGAATTCTACCCAATATCAAAAAATTATTCAGGATAATGTTCAAGCATCAGTCACAAAGTCGAAGATACGCAGGGGTTGGATATTCCAACAAGACAATGACCCAAAACACAGTTCAAAATCTACAAAGGCATTCATGCAGAGGGAGAAGTACAATGTTCTGGAATGGCCGTCAAAGTCCCCTGACTTGAATATCATCGAAAATCTATGGGATGATTTGAAGCAGGCTGTCCATGCTCGGTAGCCATCAAATTTAACTGAACTAGAGAGATTTTGTATGGAAGAATGGTCAAAAATACCTCCATCCAGAATCCAGACACTCATCAAAGGCTATAGGAGGCAACTAGAGGGTGTTATATTTGCTCAACTAAGTATCTCTATATATAATCTTCATTTGGATCTTGATCTTTGTTTGTCCGTGAATGAATTAGAAGAAGAAGCACTAGATGGCAGTAGAGAGACAGCTAAAACATAGGCATTGCATTAAGAATCTCCTCCAGGCTTATACTACTGAAGACTGTAGTACTCCAGTCACACCTCAAAACACAGACAGTCAAACTAAACAAATTGTTGTGCTTTTAAATTAACTAATCTTTATATATAATCTTTATTTGGATCTTGATCTTTGTTTGTCCGCGAATTCCAAGCATGCGTAGACCACCTTCCAGTTTAGTAAGTTGTTGTTACTCACGGATGTCAACAATGTGCCGGAATAACGAAAGGGGTGGTGGACAGTGTTACGCTGGTTAGCTCCTGAGGCCTGGTTAGAGAATGAGATTGCCGAAGATAAAAGGTACGTGCCTACGTAACATATGAATGAAAGAAAGACAGTGGGTAAAATGAATGACAACGTAACAGCACATTCCAGAAATTATTATTGTTACATTGTAGCCGGCGAGTGCTGCGCGTCTCACAGTTGTACCGTGGCGTTCTCACATGTCAGTATTTATGCTTTAAAGAGCCTGGATACCTATGTGTCCCCCTTTTATAAGCATTGCTCCGTGTATATTGCCTTACTCTTTGGATTGCCACAAAGCAACCTGCGAGATTGGAGAAAGGTTGAGAAGAGATCGTGAGAGAAAACGACAGCATCGTAAAAACGAGACGGACTGTGAACGGAGAGAAGCAGAAATGCTCCTACACCACCACATAATTACTATTCGGACAGTGATTCCGAGTAGGCCGTTCCTATCGAATCAATGTCCAAGGGTTTTCTTTTGTAATTTTGTTTCCCTTATAAATAAATCATAATGCTGTGCGACGAAGGGCCCAGTTCACGACTGGCAGCCGCGTTTAAACAGGGAGCCCTTCACAGACAACTTTAACACGCGCAACGTAGTTGGGCGCACATGGCTAGTTGATGTAATATCACTGTTGGGTTGCCCAAATTTATGCACCTGTCTAATTTTGTTATGATGCATATTGCATATTTTCTGTTAATCCAATAAACTTAATGTCACTGCTGAAATACTACTGTTTCCATAAGGCATGTCATATATTAAAAGGAAGTTGCTACTTTGAAAGCTCAGCCAATGATAAACAAAAATCCAATGAATTAAGAGGAGTTCCCAAACTTTTTCATGTGACTGTATATGTAAATGGTATGTTGAAGAATGTCATGCTGTCTCAAAGCTGTAAATTTATTAAGTACAGGTAATTACAACCCAAGTAACTTTCCAATTCTGGATTTATAAACAGGCATAAGCAATAACAAAGTCTAATCACTCACAGAAAAAAACTTGAAAACAGCAAAAGAAAGGCAGTTTTACAGGAGTTCTGAAATACAGCATTAATGTAAAACTGTCAAGTTTGATTTTACACAGAAAGCCTTGAAGTTCAAAAAAAGGAGGGTCAGATTAGGAAAATTAAGCAGCATGAGTTTCTGACAAATCTGTTAAATATCACTCTTTTGTAATATTGTTTCAACCAGCTAATGATGCAAATATAAATCTTACAATACCAAATATTACAAAGCTAACAGATTGGTTCATGAAAAACCATACTTTAAAATCATGTACTTTCATTTATTGAAGTGAACAAAATTTTGCCTCTTTTATAATACAGTATAAATATATGTGGTGGAGTGATATTTTGTATATAAGTGATAAATATTTTATATACCAGCAAGCCCGTGATTCTCGAAAGAATCGCAAATCCAAGAATGGCAATCACCTCATGGAGGGTGGGTGCGTCCTGGGAAATGTCATTTAATTAAATAAACATATTTGTACTAAAGTGGTTTCTTTTTGGAGCTGTGACTCATGTGGTTGTGGTGTTTCAGAAGCGCGTTGTAGGCGCCTTGTTTCCATCAGGACGTAAATGCATGACAATATCGCGGTGAAACGGAGGCTCACCGTCATCACTTTGAAACACAATTGCCACTTCATTAACGATGGGAACATTATATCGTCTCGGATCCTGTTCTTTGTCCTTTATTAGCGCTAAGGCAATTGTAGTTGGTGCCACATGGTCCGCCTCTGCTTTTGTATTGGCTTCTCTTTCAACCTCATGTAGCATTTTTATAGAGTTTGCTAATGGGTGATTGTTTATGACTTCAGCCACCTTTCTCATTATTAGCTCTGTGGTTGATATACTGCGTCATCTAGATGTAACACGTACATTTGGGCACATTTGCGGTGGTGATTTGGCTCAGGGTGCACTGTTCCAAAAGCAGTATGGGCCATTCCCAGGGGGGAAGCCGGTGCGTGATGAAATATCATGGAGGGTGGGTGCGTCCTGGGACAGTTCATTTCAACGCGTTTCTGTTATTGTTTTTTTCATGCAGTCTTGTTTTTGTTTTTTTATGGCTGTGTCACTTTATATGCGGTGGTGTGGTCGGTCGTGTCCGGGCGGCTGTACAACCTGGCGTGCACGCTTTACCTCAGGTTTAGTTCACAAGTTGTACGCATGGTAAAGTTTCCATTTAATTCAATAACCCCATTTGAACTAAAGCGGTTTCTTTGTGTGGGCGCCTTCGTTCATTGTTTTTATCCATGTTGTTTAGGCGCCACCTACTGACTCTGGGAAGCCGCCGCGTTTGACTCTGGGGCGGGCGCCATGGCGCAGCACGTTGTGTTATTTGGTTTTGGGCGCCCCCTACTGACTCTGGGGCGGGCGCCGCCGCGTTTTGGGATGCCGCTGCGTTTGACTCTGGGGCAGGCGCCAAGGCCGCAGTGCGCCTCGGTGCGTCCGCCGTGCATAAATTAACTGTGGTTTAGTAAGATAGATAGTCAGAAAAAGCAAATGTAATATTAGTGTTTCAGGAGGAATATTTTATTTTATTGATGAGTACAGCAGTGCTTTTATGTCTAACTAACCATCCCCTGAGTCTTTAGCACTGACACGGAATGTCAAATTTATTCCATATCTCAAATCGGTTTGGCAAAGGGGAATTCTGTGCAGGACATTCTATGAAACATCCCCTGCAGGAAACTGGCAAATGGTATCTACTACTTGAGAGCAGGTCTGAAAAGGCAGTGTGTGCACCCATTGGTCTGAAGTATGGCTGTTTGGGATTGGTTTTGAATCAGAGGCCATTCTGTACCAAAATTTCATTACATTATTTTACATTATTTTTGGTCCTACCACTTCTGCAGTTGAAATCGGCATGCAGTTAGGACCTTTGGCAGCAATGATTCATAATGATGTCAGAAACTTAGGTATCATCTTTGAGTCATCACTAAGTTTTGAAAAACAAATCTCCATGGTAGTAAATTCCAGTTTTTACCAACTGAGGCAAATTTCTAAACTAAAATCCTTTCTATCACAGAAGGACTTGGAAACAGTTATTCATGCCTTTATTACATCTCGCCTAGATTACTGTAATTCCTTATATGTGGGTCTGCCAAAATCTGCTCTGTTGCACCTTCAGCTGGTTCAGAACGCGGCAACTACATTTTTGATTGGGTCGAGAAAACGGGATCACATCTCCCCCATTTTAGCCTTTCTCCACTGGCTACCGGTGAGCTGTCGCATTGATTTTAAAATCTTGTTGTTTGTTTTTAAAGCCTTGCATGGTCTTGCTCCAAAATATATCTGTGACCTCCTTCACCCCTATGTGCCACCAAGAGCACTGAGGTCATCTGGACTGCTCCTTGTAGTGCCAAGATCTCAGCTGAAGTCTAGGGGAGACAGCTTTTTCAGTTGTTGCTCCTAGGCTCTGGAATGACTTACCTTTGCACATCAGGTCTTCAACCTCAATCTAGGCTTAAGACCTATTTGTTTTCTTCTGTCTTTCATTGTGTATGAAGGAATTGTGGTGTATGTTACAATTGGTTGTTTTATTAATCTGCTTTTGCATGATTGTTTGTATTGTGTTTATTTTAATGCTTTTTTG
This sequence comes from Erpetoichthys calabaricus, assembly GCF_900747795.2. NCBI lineage: Eukaryota > Metazoa > Chordata > Cladistia > Polypteriformes > Polypteridae > Erpetoichthys > Erpetoichthys calabaricus. The sequence continues at coordinate 139,172,045 of NC_041401.2, read as the reverse complement.
TACAGCACTTTGGTGCAACCTCTGTTGTTTTAAATGTGCTTTTATAAATAAATAATCTAATATAATCTAAAATGCCCTACAGGCAAAAACCTTCTCTCTCTCTCTCTCTCTCACTCACACACACACACCATGGCCATGAAGAAAACACAATGAGGAGCACAACTCAGCACCCATGTTGAGACAGACATGAGGCCTGTCCTAAAGAAACTACTAGGACTGATAACTTGACCAAAGACATCTGAGCAGCTACAAGTCTGTGTCCCACCTGAAACTACACATCTATCATTTATCAGATTATATAGTTGCCAATATTCAGATGTACTTTGCTTCATTATTATTTTATGAATATTATTAACATGTGTAACTTAACTCCTGCTTGTCCTTTTACTCTATGTAATTGCCTGAGATCATAGATGTAGAAGGAAGGTGGGGAGAAGTGCTAAAATACAATATTTTATAAGCAGTTGTAAGTCTATGAGATTTGAGGCATTCTAATAAAAGTACAAAGAGTACAAAAGGGGAAAGTACAGTCACACAGGACTCTACCAAGACTAAACGATATATAAATACTAAGAGTAAAATCAGTTTTAAAATACTAGTATATCCATCAAGAGAAGTTACCAACTATCACTTAACTAAACTAGCACCACAAGGAATAGCCATGTCTCCTTTTCTCTTCATTCTGTACACATCAGACTATAAATATAACACAAGGTCATGTCACTTGCAGAAATTTTCTGATAATTCTGCACTTATGGGGTGTATCAATAAGGGGAATGAGACAGAGTATAGGCGTATAGTCTTTCATAGCAGAACTAATTCCTTTAATGTGAGTAGCGACATTCTTCACATCTTCTACAACTCTGTAGAGACCAGTGCAATTTTCTACGCTGTGATGTGATGGGCTGGTAACATTATTTCAAGAGAGGCCCAGCAAATCAACAAGCTAATTACAAGGCAGACTCAGTTATAGGACATATTCTGGATGCCCTGGTGGTAGTAGCAAAGGATAGAATTAAAGCTAAGCTGAGTGCCATTATAAACAAAGCTGCACATCCCCTCTCTGACACACTAACACTGAGGACTATCAGCCAATGAATTATTCAGTAAATGTGCGTGAGGAAACAGTACTGGGAATCCTTTATACTGACAGCAATACACCTACATAATGCCTCACTGTGACTGCAAAGTCAGATGTTTTCTTTCTTTTTAGTCATTGTAGTGTGTGTGTATATATACTGTATATATTTATTTATCTATCTATTTAAGTATGTATTTATTTAAAGAGCTTCGGTAAAAAGCCACATTTCCCTGTGGGGACAAATAAAGTTCTATCAATCAATCTACCTACCTACCTACCTATCCCTCTATTATTGGCATTCATAAGTATCAAAAAATAATGCTCTGTAAAACCTGCCATGCCCATCCTATTCACCAGATCTGGCCCAATGCGACTACTTCAAGGTTTGTGAAGATTATAACATGTCTATTAGTGTTATGTTGGGGGAAGAAACTTGTAACTGATGTTACTCTTAATAGATGAAATCCAAAAACATTTTCAACCTCATGCAATTAATTTTTCTCTCAAGTTTTGTAATGTTGTGCTCAAAAAAGCTCTAATGAAAAGAATCAAATATTTTTTCATGCTTTGGGCTAATGTAGACAGAAAATTCTTGTCAAAATGCACAGTACTAAAAAAAAATCACTATTTTTTACCTCAAATGTTTTCTACTCTTACCTACTGCTTCAATTCTTTAGCATCAGAAGATTTTAAAAGACTATTTTCCACACAGTATAAACCTTAGCATGTACCTAAAATTATTTTTTTAAACCCAGTTTCCTTACCTGAATGTATAGATCTCATCTAAGCCATCTTCGTCAAGAGAAGTCATCATTTTCTTAACCAAAGCAAGACCATCCTTTTGTTGCTGTGTTAATCCTTTCCATGAATGTTGAGGTCCTCTTGATTCAGCAGCATCACCTCGGTGGCCTGCATGATCTTCTGCATCCAAAGCAAAAGGCAAACTGGAATAGAAATAAACAGGACATCATTGATTAGTGACTAATATTTTTTGGCTCTGGTCCACGTATTGATAAAAATGTAGGCCTAAGAACTTTTCACACAAATTGCATGGAGCTTATTGATAAACGTCAGGATGACCTGGTAATTACAAAGGTCAACAGTATTCACACTTGACAGCCACAGGTATACAGGCCCGGGGTCCTTAAAGGAATGAAAACTGCTTTCATCATTGCAGAAAAGTTTTCATTTTTTGTAGGTAGGTGGCTAGAACATTTTTCAGTTATATGAAAAGTAAATTCTAATTTTGCTTAATGACCAACAGACACACCACCTATACAACATATGTAGAGAGACCACACTATTGTGGAGAAATTACGTGACTAGGATTGGTACATTTGTTAGGCTGAACAGCCTGTTCTTGTCAAAACTATTATAATGTTCTAATGTAAGCATTTAAATGGCAAAATACAGTTTTACTGGTATAGCTCAGGAAATTTTTTCAAAATTCAAGTGAGAGATGTGTAGTAAAATGCAACTTCAATATAGGTCCTCCCATAACAATCCTTTAGGGTTCATTTGAATTTGTGTTTGCAACATAATAAAATGTGGAAACTCCTCTGGGTTCAAATCTCAACTGAGGCACTGTGTCTATGGAGTTTACACATTCTGCCTGTGTCTGCGTCTTTTTCTCAGGGTGCTCCAGTTTTTTCTTCTATGTCAAAAAATGTGTTTGAAGCGGGTAGCTGATGTTATATACTATTTGAAATTAAATTGGAAAAAATCTAATTCTCACTTAGAGGATTTGTGCAGGACTTTTTCAAAACCTGGCAGGATCTAATCAATAACATTTTAGAATAAGCTTTTAAAGCAACGAGGAAGCAGATTCTCTCCCCTTTTCTTTTTCTTCTCCATTTATCTTTATTCATTTATTAATTCATCTATCTACTTATTTTTACTACCTTTAAGTTTTACTCTGCCGGCCATGATCTCTTTCTCAGGGGTGGGGGTTGATTTGCTTTCATCCTATTTTTGTAAAAATTGATCTATTTGTATGGGATGTTATGTGATTTCAATAAAATTATTTTTAAAAAAAAGTGTTTGTGTTTGGTTAATATAGTAGCTGCAAATTTTCCCAGTTTCAATAAGGATGTGACTCGTCCAGGTTGGGTGTCTGCCTTGCACCCAATAATGCTGGGGGACTGATTCTATCCTTTGCAATTCTGACTTGGTTAAGAAGGTTTTATAATGGATGAATGGTTGGATAACTAAAATTAACTCTCTGAAACTGTTATTTAAATTAAAATTAGCATTTTAATACAAGATTAAAAGTATGTCATATGGAAACATTTCATTTTAAAATATAACATGGATCTAATCATTTAAGTGCTCTCTAGAAGTTTCCATTCTATATATATTGTATATAGTAGTAGCTGGAAGTCCACAAAGGGAGAAAATGAATAACATCTTAAAACAGTTTATTATTCTTAAGCTTTCGATTCATCATCAGAGGAACATGATTAGGCTTACAGGAACCCAAGGCAATATATATCAACTAAGGAGGGGAGGGGTGGAATTGATGAGGTGGGGTTCAGAGGGTGTTGGTCATAAAAGTCTTATTATTTGTATGTTCTTCTTTTCAAGCCTGCATATGCCCTGTCATTGTCCAATTGTCTATTAATGGTGTTTTCATTTGATAGCTAGAACTTGTATGCGTGTAAATCAGAGACCATGGGTCCTTTCTACTGACTGCGTTGTAATATTCCTGTATACGTTTGGCAAGTGTTTTTGATGTTTGTCACATGTATACAGCTAGACATTAATTGCATGCTATGCTGTATACCACATTCTATGTCTCTGCTGCCAATTTCCTGCTGTCAGCATTAAAAAGGACTGTGCGCAGAGTGTTTGTATCCTTGTGTGCTACTTTGATGTCTGCTCTGGACAGGATACGTGCTGTGCCTTCTGATAGACCGTGATGATAAGGAAGTGTGTGCCAGGTTTGGGGGGTGGTGGGTCAGGTTGGAGTCGAATGTTTGCTGGGGTCTCTGGCATCTCCTATGAAAGCATCGTCTAATGAATGTCTTTGGGTAGTTGTTTGATGTGAACAGTTGGAAAAGATAGTGCCTTTTATTTTTTTAGTCTCCATGGTATTGCAATGGGTGTGAACTCTTCTAAACAGAGTTTTAAAACAGCTGCGATGACAGGTGATTGCTAGCCAAGTGTAATATTTTGCCTGCATAACATTCCTTATGATAAACATCTGTAATCAGGGTGGCGTCATAACCTCTTTCAATAGATATGTCCAGGAAATAGATGCGTCGGTTTATTTCTTTTTCCATAGTAAATGATCGCAGGGAATATTGTGTTGATATGGTTACAGAAATCATTCAGCTGGTCACTTTTTAATATAACGAATGTGTTGTCAACGTAGCATACGCAAAGTTTCGGTGTGGCTTTTAAATCACTGCATTACCAGTTCCGCTAAGAGTCCTGATAATGGAGATCCCATTTGCATGCCTTCTTTTTGTCTGTAGTATTTCTCATTAAAATGAAAGCACGTTTTCTGGAAAAAGTGAAACTAGCTGCATTATATCGTTCATGGCCAGCTTAGTTCGTGTCCTTATGGTGGGGTCATTATTTAGGTTTGTTTGAAGAATTTCTGAGTACAGATGAATTGGAATTGTGTACAGCAATGCACTATCAAACGAGACCATGATCTCATCCTCAGTGATGGATACATTTTTTCAGTTGCTGCAATGCCATCTCAGTACTGTTAACATAATATTCTGAATCATATGTTAAATGTTTAAGCATTTGAAAAGTCTTTTAGATAAGTTATAGGTTAGTAAATGAACAGATGTGCCATTCAGGATGAGCTGGACTCCCTGTGCAAACTGAATTAGCTGCAGGTACTGCCTTATGCTACCAGTAGTGACAAGCAAAAAGCAAAACTAGAGAACTAACTCCAGGAAAAAGGGAGAAATTAATCTTAATGTCACAACACTCTTATGAGCACGGACAAAAAGCTAATAAGATTTTAATTCAACAAATATATCAAAAAAAGAAGTGCAAAACAGAATAACAGAGACTAAAATGCTCAGGAGATCAAATGTACAACACATAAAACTGTCACTAAAATATTTTAGAAATATTATAATTGTCCATACATAGATGCACAGACCCTCTGCATCTAGAGAAGTGAACTGAGGTGGTCCGGGCATCTATTACAGATGCCTCCTGGACGCCTCACTTTGGAGGTTTCACCTACACGACTAGCTGTTAGGAGACCCTGGGGAAGACTCAGGGCTCACAGGGAGGATTATATCAGCTAGATGGTCTGGGACCACCTAGGGATCCCACAGTATGAGTTGGCAAGTGTGGCTGAGGAAAGGGAAGTATGGGCCTCACTGCTAAGACTGTTGCCCCCATGACCTGGCTTAGGATAAGCGGTGGAGAATGAAGGAATGAATGAACAAAAAAAATCAAAATATTATCAGTTACTTACAATATTTGCAGAGAAATGCCCCCCTTCTTCAAATTGGCTATAATGACGTCAAGCTGGTCTGAATTAAATGAACTGCAGAGGTCAGTAAACATTGCTATTTGCAGCTTTTGATACTTTTTTCCGCTGAAATGAACAACATAAGGCAATATTTGTCAATAAATTTACTAACAATTTACTCCTGGTAATAAGGAAAGTTCAATAACGCTTACTTACAGTGCATCCGGAAAGTATTCACAGCGCATCACTTTTTCCACATTTTGTTATGTTACAGCCTTATTCCAAAATGGATTAATTTTTTTCCTCAGAATTCTACACACAACACCACATAATGACGTGAAAAAAGTTTACTTGAGATTTTTGCAAATTTATTAAAAATAAAAAAATTGAGAAAGCACATGTACATAAGTATTCACAGCCTTTACCATGAAGCTCAAAATTGAGCTCAGGTGCATCCTGTTTCCCCTGATCATCCTTGAGATGTTTCTGCAGCTTAATTGGAGTCCACCTGTGGTAAATTCAGTTGATTGGACATGATTTAGAAAGGCACACACCTGACTATAGAAGGTCCCACAGTTGACCGTTCATGTCAGAGCACAAACCAAGCATGAATTCAAAGGAATTGTCTGTAGACCTCCGAGACAGGATTGTCTCGAGGCACAAATCTGGGGAAGGTTACAGAAAAATTTCTGCTGCTTTGAAGGTCCCAATGAGTACAGTGGCCTCCATCATCTGTAAGTGGAAGAAGTTCGAAACAACCAGGACTCTTCCTAGAGTTGGCCAGCCATCTAAACTGAGCGATCTGGGGAGAAGGGCCTTAGTCAGGGAGGTGACCAAGAACCCGATGGAAACTCTGTCAGAGCTCCAGAGGTCCTCTGTGGAGAGAAGAGAACTTTCCAGAAGGACAACCATCTCTGCAGCAATCTACCAATCAGGCCTGTATGGCAGAGTGGCCAGACAGAAGCCACTCCTTAGTAAAAGGCACATGGCAGCCCGCTTGGAGTTTGCCAAAAGGCACCTGAAGGACTCTCAGACCATGAGAAAGAAAATTCTCTGGTCTGATGAGGCAAAGATTGAACTCTTTGGTGTGAATGCCAGGCGTCACATTTGGAGGAAACCAGACACCGCTCATTACCAGGCCAATACCATCCCTACAGTGAAGCATGGTGGTGGCAGCATCATGCTGTGGGGATGTTTTTCTGCGGCAGGGACTGGGAGACTAGTCAGGATAAAGAGAAAGATGACTGCAGCAATGTACAGAGACATCCTAGATGAAAACCTGCTCCAGAGCACTCTTGACCTCAGACTGGGACGACGGTTCATCTTTCAGCAGGACAACAACCCTAAGCACACAGCCAAGATATCAAAGAAGTGGCTTCAGGACAACTCTGTGAATGTCCTTGAGTGGCCCTGCCAGAGCCCAGACTTGAATCCAATTGAACATCTCTGGAGAGATCTTAAAATGGCTGTGCACCGACACTTCCCATCCAACCTGATAGAGCTTGAGAGGTGCTGCAAAGAGGAATGGGCGAAACTGGCCAAGGATACATGTGCCAAGCTTGTGGCATCATATTCAAAAAGACTTGAGGCTGTAATTGCTGCCAAAGGTGCATTGACAAAGTATTGAGCAAAGGCTGTTAATACTTATGTACATGGGATTTCTCAGTTTTTTTATTTTTAATAAATTTGCAAAAACCTCAAGTAAACTTTTTTCACGTTGTCATTATGGGGTGTTGTGTGTAGAATTCTGAGGAAAAAAATGAATTTAATCCATTTTGGAATAAGGCTGTAACATAACAAATTGTGGAAAAAGTGATGCGCTGTGAATACTTTCCGGATGCACTAGCACACAGCACATTTTTAAATATTTACAGATTAAAAAAAGCACTCTAATCTAACTTTTTCAAATACAGATGTTATCAAACTGCATTCGAGTTTGTATAGCATTAATTAAAGCATCTACACAGAATTAGTCTAAAAAGATAAACCTGTTTAAAGCACTGAATAATATTAGTAAGGTAATATTCATGAATTATTCTCACTAATAAAAGAGTAAGATTTATCTTTCTAAGAATTAATTTCAGACTAAAATTCTCTTGTTTGAGTTTTCAATAATTTGTTGTTTTACATTTTTCAAATTCATTCCATACTCCAAATACAACATCCTTTTTAACCAATGGAAAAAATATTAAGCTGTATCATTGGCTTTGTTATGATAAACTAACAGAATGCAGAAAAGAAACATACTCTCAGGCTTATAGTTTAACAATAGACAGAAACAGTACTTGTAAGATGATAATGGCTTGCTTAATAAACCTTAGGCATTCGTTTACCAGAATTGTTTAAGAAAAAAAAAAAACTTACCATATCTCATTTTGCAATAGATCCATACAAACAACCAATGCATCAAGAACTGAGCAAAACTATTAAGGATTCAAGTTTGGAAAGAGTATCTATAACTATCTATATATATATGTATATATATATAATTCACTAAGCCGCCGACAAGTAGCCACCCATGGAAAGCACGCAAGACAGCCACGCCCACCATATATAATTCACTAAGCCGCCGACAAGTAGCCACCAATGGAAAGCACGCAAGACAGCCACGCCCACCAACTCTAAGACCATTGGATATGACGACAACTCGCAGAGCCATGCTCACCAACTCAGACGCAGCAACTCACAACACCGGGCGTCATTCACGTTCGTCTCTGCTAGACTCCACATGCACCTCTGAGCCACGTTGACTTTTCATTAGTCAACCTCAGTGGAACCTCGGTTCACACAGAGGCACCGCGAGAGAGAGCCCGCACACACACAGGCAGCACCTGAGAGAGACAGAGGCACACACACACAGGCAGCGCGAGAGAGAAAGCCGCTCACACACACAGGCAGCACCAGAGAGAGACAGAGGCACACAGGCAGCCCGAGATAGAGAGCCGCGCACACACACAGGCATCGCCAGAGAAAGACAGAGGCACACAGGCAGCCCGAGAGAGAGCCGCGCACACACAGGCAGCGCCAGAGAGAGACAGACGCACACACACATGCAGCGCGAGAGAGAGAGCCGCGCACACACACAGGCAGTGCCAGAGACAAACAGAGGCACACACACAGGCAGCACGAGAGAGAGCCACGCACACACACAGGCAGTGCCAGAGAGAGACAGAGGCACACACACAGGCAGCGCCAGAGAGAGAGCTGCACACACACACAGGCAGCGCCAGAGAGAGACAGACGCACATACACAGGCAGCCCGAGAGAGAGAGCCGCGCACACACACAGGCAGCGCCAGAGAGAGACAGAGGCACACACACAGGCAGCGCCAGAGAGAGAGCTGCGCACACACACAGGCAGCGCCAGAGAGAGACAGACGCACATACACAGGCAGCCCGAGAGAGAGAGCCGCGCACACACACAGGCAGCGCCAGAGAGAGACAGAGGCACACACACAGGCAGCGCGAGAGAGAGAGCCGCGCGCGCACACACACAGGCAGCGCCAGAGAGACAGAGGCACACACACAGGCAGCACCAGAGAGAGACGCGCACACACACAGGCAGTACAAGAGAGAGACGCGCACACACATAGGCAGTGCCAGAGAGAGACAGACGCGCACACACACAGGCAGCCCGAGAGAGAGACCCGCACACACACAGGCAGCGCGAGAGAGAGACATGCACACACGCAGGCAGCGCAAGAGAGAGACAGACGCACACACGCAGGCAGCGCGAGAGAGAGAGGGGGCTGGACTCATAAGGTAGGAAGGCAGTTAAAGAATGCACTGGGCTTGATTTTGTTTTCACTTCTGTTTACAGCGATCGGTTCATAGTGTGCATTGTTGCAATGTTACTTTCCTTGGTGGTTTATTAAATTACAGATTTTTTCAAATGTTCATTTTTTTCCCTGTGCTTCAAACTCGTTAAAAAAAAAGTGTTTTTAGCCAGCGGTTGGTAGCGCTATAGCGCAAACTATTGCAGTGTTAGTTTTCTCTGTTGTTCAAGGTTTTCTCAGTGTTATTCAATGTTTTTACATTTAGTTTACTATTACGCTGTGCATTCTATGGTTTGATTAACTATATTTGTGCTTAAAAACTTAAAATATATATTTACATACAATTCGTACAGTCTGGAACTGATTAATTGTATTTACATACAATCCTATGGGAGAAATTGCTTCGGTTCACGACCAAATCGGTTTACGACCAGAGTTTTGGAACGAATTATGGTCGTGAACCAAGGTTCCACTGTATACTTTTCGGTTATGACACACGACCACGTCCACCATTGCAAACTGCTTTACACGCCATGGTCTTAGAGTTGGTGGGCGGGTCTCCTTGAGTTTCTCTTGCGAGCGGGCACATGACCAGGCGGTGTGTATGCTTCGAGAATGAGGGTGGACGCGGCAGGACTATCTAAGAAGAGGCATGTTTATCACGGATGTGAATCGCTGTATGCGGCATGTAAAACAGTTTGTTTGTCGCAGATGTGAATTGCTGTATGCGGCGTGTAGAACAGTTTGCGAGGGGTATCCCAGGGTCTTAGAGTTGGTGGGCGGGTCTCTGTTAGTTGCTCTTGCGAGCAGGCACATGACCAGACAGTGTGTATGCTTCGAGAGCGACGGTGGACGCGCCAGCACCATCTAAGAAGAATCATATTTGTCGCGGATGTGAATCGCTGTATGCAGCGTGTAAAACATTTTGTTTGTCGCGGATGTGAATCGCTGCATGCAGCGTGTTAAACAGTTTGCGACGGGTATTCCATGGTCTTAGCAGTGTTTATACTTCGATGTGAATCACTGTATGCAGCATGGAAAAACGCTGTATTGTATGTTGCCCTCTCCAGAGTTACATCTTTTCATTCACCTACAGTCATATCCTCAAAACCAACCCCATTTGGACAACTGTGTCTTTCAGGAAGTGTTCACCCATCAATACATAATTATGCAGCGCATGCTACGCCGCAGGTTGGCTAGTATATATATAATTATATATCCTGGTAAATTATTTGAATCTGTGCTACAAAAAATTAGGTTTCCAATCAGATAAGTATCATGTCTGGTCAAAATGTAAATATGGATATTAAATGTATCAAGAGACAAAATTAATCAATTAAAAAAGCCACTACAATACTAAATAATTGATAAAAAAAAATCAAAGTGGGGGTAAAGCAACTGCAGAAAATTAGGTACAGCTCATAAGCTGAAAAATAAAAAATAGTGCTGTGAAATTTGAAATTTTCTTATCCTGAAAGGAATCAGAATTGGAACATGCAACAAAGTACCAGTCACTTCACTGCATGTTCTTTGACAAAGGGATGAAACCCAAGCAAAAACCATCAACTGGATCATTTGTTTCCTAGCATCCTTGAGGAAAAGCACACATTTCTGTCCAAGTCACAACTCTGTGTGTGTGTGTGTACATGTCTCTCTGTCAATGGTACACCTGTCTAATAGGCTCTTCCAAGACACCCGGAACACATGCAGAGTTTACCTTCTTTTTGCTCCTGCCTTTTCACACTACCATGTGCAGTGCCTTTCCTACAGTCAGTGTGTGTTTATCACTGCCTCTCTCTCACCCTCTCTCTCCTAGAGGTCTCAGAGATAACTCTACACAACGCTTGACTTTAACAACATTTTACAATCTTGACATCACTTTACATACAGCTTTGCCAATGTTGATATTATCAAAGTCAAGATTTTTCCCCTTTAAGGCTAAAATCAGCCGTGTTGGCAAGAAACAATGGTTATCTGACAGTTTTTTTTTTTTTTTGCCGTAACATACTAGAATCACAGAGACATACCTGTTAGAGAAACCATAATATCAATTGGAAAGTGAAAAATACAAGGTGATTTTTTTTGCCGTGTCTTCACAACTCTTAGGCAACTTTACTACATCATTAATAAATATGTAAACATTCCAACAGAAAATGCATTCATAGTACTGGAGGACTTCAAAACTTACAATCAAAAAATAACTACTATATTATTTTTAGCTTGTGCAATTTTTTATTACAGGAAATAAAATATAGAGATGTAAAAAGGAAATGCAGTACTCATTGTTGAACTTAAATTTCAACCTTCACTTTCCTACAAACAAATAATAGGAAAACAAAACAGTACAAAAACAAAAAAACAGGAAAACATTAACATCTGTAGTTTTTAACAACTGCCATTTTGTGTGACAACTCTTGTACTCGCCAATGCTTGATGCCTCTACCACTCAGAGCCTCTGAATCTGTAGTTGTAAGATGTCATCTAATTTCCACAGAAGGGCCTGAATAAGCTGCTGGCAACTGGCAGACATAACATTTTGTCTCTGGATGTCGTGATCCAGAGCATCCCAAAAGTACTCCATGTTGTTAAGGTCAGAAGAAAAGACAGGCCCAGGCAAAACAAGTATACCAGCATCATTGAGGACAGCTATGACCACAGCAGCAGGACATGGCCTAACATTGTCCAGTTGTAACATCAGGACTGATGACATATTATCTTTCTCTAGGACAACTAGTTTGGACCCTGATTTTCAATGTACTGTCACTGGTGTAGGAATTGTGTCTGCCATTAGTATAGGTGGCAGATCTGAAGCCATCTCTCAGACAGACTAGTCTGATGCTTTACTCCTTTTCTGGTATGATCACTTCAGTGTAACCAGATCCCAGACTATATGTCCTTCTGGCCTACTGACAATTGTCAGGACAAAGTGAAGTTGAACCAGTTGAATCCATGGTATCTGACAATTCTGGTATATGACCTGTATGCCTACAGAATGTCAATGGTCCTTTGTCATGTTCTAGTGACATTCAAGGCATTATGGAATGCACAGAAAATTGACTAGCGTGGTCTTTCTCTTGTTGAGACCTACATTTTGAATTAAGGCATTCTTAATGGTTACTTGATTAGGTATTGTTCCATCTGGACCTTGCTGGGTAAAAGTGCACCTAACAAGCTTTCAGATGTTTAGCAAATTACAGTGCCTCACTGTACAAATTGTATTACTGGTCAGAGGTTCTAAAATTAAATTGACAATTTCTTGTGAATGTACATAAAGTAAAAATATGTTTTTTCATTCAAAAAAATGTTGCTTTTCTTTTTTATTTTTGATATATGTTACTATAGTACAGTAATAACATGATTAACATACTGCCTAGTTTACACTTCAGTTGGGAAGATAACAGTTGCTATGCAGTGTGTGACTTTAAAGTAGTTTAAACTAACATAAAATTCTTAAACCAATGCAATATTGTTGGGAACAGAGTATACCCTGGCAACACTGAGCACCAGGTAGGAACCAGTCCAAATCAGAATACCCTGATGCATACATCCAAACTCACACTGGAGCCAATTTAGGGCTACTCACTTCATAAACATGTCTTTGGGGATGTGGAAGGAAAACCAGAAACACAGTGAGAGTGTAAAAATTCCACGCCGACAATGAGGTGGCAAGCAGTACCCACTACTGTACCACCATGCTGCCTCTATTTATAGTGTTATCGTGCTATTTGTAAATGATCACTAAAATTATTGTGTTTAAATGCAAAAATATTTACAGCCTTTTGCAGCATTCACAGGTTTCCTTGAATTCCATATAATACATTAAACCAAGACAGTACTGCATATTTTCAGCATAAAACTCCCTATAGTTTTTCAGCATGGTCTCACCATTCACAATTTAGCTCTTTACAGATTGAAGCCATTAATAAAGGATACTGTCAGCTTGCTGGGATTCTGGCTGAACCAAATTCTGAATTTCTTCTAAAAGTTCAATGTCTGGTAGCATAAGATTTCTCATCACAAAGATATTCTGATATTGACCATCTGTGGCCAAAGAATTCCTAGTCCTATCAGACCCAAACAGCACCACAGCAAGTTCATCTTTGCTTTCAGAAAACACCTGCAGAAGACAAACACTGTAAACCACAAACACTTTATGATTATGATTTTTTATACAAGTTCATAATTACACAAACTGATTGCACACAGGCATGCCTATGTCTGTAAGTATTTTAAAATTGAAAACCAAAATATTTCATTATACTCAAAGTCTAAACAAGATTATCAACATGTTAATTAGAACTGTAACAAATGGTTTAAAATTTAAGAGTATCCTTCTCTTGCTTTTAACTGTGATAAATACAAAACTCTATGATTTAATAAGACAGAGTATCCAAAAGATGGAAAGCTAATTATACTTGTTCACTTCACCATTATAAATATTTAGGCAATATTCATGTTAGTCTGGTCAGATGACATTTGTGTTGCTAGGACCGAAATCGGGTATGTAACAGTCCCTGGGCAGATGAAATTCAAATGTATTTACCAGAAGGTGGTATTTATACATTTCTCATTTTTGGGTTATAAGAAACATATTCAACCAAACTTAAACCAGTTGTTTGTAATATTAACAAGTTCTTAGGTAAAATATGTTTTTGGAATAATATGTTTATATGAACAAAGTAATAACCAGAATATTTCAGTGTTTCACACAAGTTATTCATATGTGTATGTATGTATGTGCACTTTCTGCACAGTTGTGAGTAAGTGTGTTAACCTCTGTGTGCCCCAAATCATAGGAATATGAATTCTTACATAAAACTGCATTGTTATTTACACAATTGTTTTGTGATAGTGTTTCTAACAAAAGTGAAAATGTTAAAAAAAAAACACAGTTATTGTTGTTTTGATAGAGCAAAACATTATAGATCATACTTGTCTTTGCACAAAAACTTCAATGAGCTTCTTGGCCTGCACAAATTGCTGCTCAGCACCTGGTGGAGAGTTACTCATAGTGAATCCAACATCTAGGCATAGCACCATAGCAGCCTGGAAAAATAATACAAGAATAAGAAAAATAATGTAGTACAGTATAATGAATTTTCAGAACACAGTCTGCAACATTCCAAAAACAAAATACAAGTAGACAGTAAAGAGGTTTAATAACACACAAATAGGGGAAGTGAAACTTAAATATTTCATTAAATATTTAGGCTTGAAACAAATTAAGCATTCACAAACAACATAATCTGTTCTTTTTCCCCAAATTCAGAAAAATTCTGAACATCACACTAGTTTTGTGGAATATGGAGTCCTCTGTACAATGTGACAATAATAACCCTATAAACCTGTATCATTTTGATTAAGTAAACACCCCTACAAATCAAAAAAGCCAAATAACCAATTGTAGGCATCACCAAGCAGCAAAAGGCAGAGTCTTTTTCTATAACCTAAGGTCAGTCACAGCTAGAGCTGGGCGATATGGACAAAAATATCATGATATTTTTTTCTGTAATCGGGTTAATTACTTTCAAAAGTTTCCTGAAGCCTTCTTTTTCGACAACACTCATTGGCATTATGTCCTTCGCAATGAAGTAAGTAAAACATTTGTGATGTGTTGATGCCTTTTTGATTTTCTATTATATGGGGTCATAGCAGCAAATGATGACACAATCAACTGCTGTTTAGAAACAGCACCGCTGCTCAAATGCTTGCTAGGCACATCACTCAAGGTTTCTTTTTGACATTCAGCACTTTTGACTGGATGGTATTTTTAAGGTGGTGGAATAGGTTTGTTATATTAGTCTCAGTTGGGACCCGTCGGCGGCATGTCTTGCATACTGGCTTTATTTATGCCTGGTCTGATTTGAGGTAGCCGAACCACTTCCAAACTTTTGATGATGTGTGCACTTTCTTTGTTATTATCTCATCCCGAGCAGTTAATAGTCTTTCCTCCTCAACTCCACTTAATGGAGATGTCCTTGTTGCATAACATACTGTATTTCCCAAACACCCAATGACATTGCTAATGTTTACAACGTAGCTTCTTCATGGGGATGGGCGCCATTGTTCTGGCATTTCACCATGTCTACATATGCTGCATGATAGGCCATAGGCATTGTCTTTTAAAACTTAATACAGGAAAAACATGTTTTATTAATTTTTATAGCCTACATTTATCATTGTTATCATCAGGTTTTTTTCTCTGATCAAAAATCTAAATTGTTTTATCACCCAGCACTAGTTACAGCCTTTGTTTACAAAATGTTGGTGAATTGGGGATAGCCGGCAGCACAGTCCTGTGAAGTCCATTGTGTAATTTGACATGCCCAGCAACTCAGTCCAACTAGTCCACAACTTGCACCAATAAAATCATGTATGTTTGATTCTGTCTTTAGTCATAGGGGCAGGCTTTGTGTGCGTGAAAGCTACAACCAATGAATGCTCATCTGGAAGTACAATGCATATAATACAGCAACGACTAATAAGGAACGCAGGAATTCTGGATCTCAAAAATAGAGGAGTAGCTTGTGTGTCTGATGTCTTGTGTTTTATACACTACAACACAGTGGAAAAAGGGCAGAGATTGAACTCTAAGTATTTGTTAACCCTTCATACTACACTGGCTCCATCAGGCAGCTCATTATTAGTCGCCACAAAAAGGGGAAAGCACAACAGTACTGGACGTTCGGCACACAGTCAGTAAATGTGACATTGCCAGCAATTTCCAGTCATGTAAATTGTTAACAAGATTGACATCTTCAGTTAGACCCAACAACTAATAGGTGTTCATATCAACAATTTCCTTTATTTAAAGGTATCCAAGAGAATAAACTCTAAAATAAAAAAGTTACTTGTAAACGAAATGTCAGTGTTTGTGGGTGACCATCTATAGAAAGAGATGTACAATTTAAATTAAGCAAAAAATGTTTTCATCAAGTATTGTCATATGGAACTCAAACTGTCTTATAAAGTTTTTTTTTGCATTTGTTTTTCATTTGGAAATATACTTATGTCTCAACGAATGTATAACGCTGACAATTTTCTGGCAATTAAATAAAAAATTTCAAGATCTGAAAAAGGGAGCACAGATGTTTTACAAAGTCTAGCACTGAGTAGTTCATTCATAGTGTTTGGGTTGCAGTTCAGTTTGTGTTTGTGCACAACTGGAGATGGAACAACATGCTACTTAAAGAAGGAGGGGTATTGGGGGTGTTCTCTTCTGCCTATCACCAGCAGGATTTGCCTACCAATACATTCCTTTTCTGGAGCTACTTTATTTATTATAGGACTACTAAGAACCAGAAAATATCCCACCAGTATTCACAAAACCAACCCTGGAGTGGATGCCACTCTACTGCAGTGCACATTTGGATATACAAATAAATAATGTCACATTCACAGCAGTCCAATTCTGAGTCAACAATTAATCTAAATTGCATATATTTGGGGTTGTAGAGGAAATACTCAAAAAACTGGAATGTATTAAGGTTACAGAATGTTTAGAGAAGCCTTGACATTGAATTCAACTCCTTGGAGGTGAAAGCCAATGGTGTAAACTACTGCACCAGCAAATAAATGCAACTTAAAGCTTCAGGGAGAAGAAGCTTGTTCTTGAGGCATCAAGGGTGGTAGAACCCAGGACAGGGCACATATCCATCATGGGTATATCTTCCAAATTCCCAAGGGTTGCATTGAAAATGAGTGGATGTATCTTACATGTTTATAGTTAAATATTTCCCTTTTAAATGTGATCTTATACATATCAATAAGAAAATTTAAGACTAAAAGAAGACCAGGTATGACGTTAGTTACTGGTAATGTACATCCGCCCCATCCAAAGGTGGAAAGTAAACATAATGTCAAAACAAAAAATTGTGCCAGCCAGGAAGCCAATTTCTGCACTCCCTTTATGAGTCAGTGATGTGCAATGTGTGAACAATTTGTTCCTTCTGAATGACTCTTCTCAGTGAATTATGGGAATCAATTCAGCAGCACTCAACATGAGTATTAAACCTTACAAACATATTGTTCTGATTTCTAACAATTAATTGACTTTAACTGTCCTTCACCTTACCCGTTTTACGGCTCATTGAATGCACACAGGGCGGCAGAGTGGTGGCGCTGCTACCTCGCAGTAAGGAGACCTGGGTTCACTTCCCGGGTACTCTCTGCGTGGAGTTTGCATGTTCTCCCCGTGTCTGTGTGGGTTTCCTCCCACAGTCCAAAGACATGTAGTTAGGAGCATTGGTGATCCTAAATTGTCCCTAGTGTGTGCTTGGTGTGTGAGTGTATGTGTGCGTGTGCCCTGCAGTGGGCTGGCACCCTGCCTGGGGATTTGTTCCTGCCTTGCGCCCTGTGTTGGCTGGGATTGGCTCCAGCAGACCCCCGTGATCTTGTGTTAGGATATAGCGAGTTGGATAATGACTGACTGATGACTGAATGCACCCGGCATATATCATTCACTGATTCCTTCAAATTCTACCCGAATCTTTACCCAAGAACGAGTTAAATGATTCGCATTCATTTGATTTGTGAATTGATTCATTAGCCTTCAATCTGGTGCACAATTCTTCTTCACCTATGTGATTCTGTAATGTACCAAATTATTTTAGTTATATAGAAATAATTGTATTATATATTGTGAGGCATCAGTCACTGTCTTGCACCCAAGAGAAGACGCTGAGCCCAAAGGCTTCAAGAAAACCAACTTTACTCCAATCAAAACAGGAACAGTCATGTTATTTATTCAGCCGGGTGCGACCATTTCAGTATACACAGACGAGCAACGACAGGGCCAGGTCAGTGGCCGGGTTAAGAATGCTGCCCGCATCTAGCATCGGGCGGCAGACATGTGTGTTACGCGGAGAGGCTGCGAACTTGAAGTTGCCTCGGCGACAGACAAGCAACCCTCCACTGACGTCTCAACCGCGTTTCGGCGTACAGCACACTTGGGGAGGGTTTCAAAAATCTCACTATAATATACATATATATATTATACATATTATATAGACAAAATAATCTACTAATTATGATTTATGCGTGATGTGATCAGAGGGGACCCAAACATGGGCAATCACCTTATAACCCCACTAACTTCTAGAATGCACCAGTCTCTAATTAAATTCTATGAATAAATCAAACGAATCGATTGACTTAAACGGGCCAGTAACGTGAATCGAAATGCCCATCACTAGTTGTTAAACAAACCCGGGCTTGTGCAACTGTTCTCGGACATTAAAATTGTAATTTTCTAAAATGTTGGCTCTCTACAGACTACCATTAAAAATAAAATAAAACAATTATAGCAGGTAGTAAAGTTGATTTAGATACAAATAAAAAATAATAACTGTGCTGATTGAAAGAATGTAAATGTTTAGTAGATAAAAGAGAAAATCCTCTTTTTCTTCTAAAAAACTTGTTACAATGGTCTTAAACGTCTTTGCTACAAATTTAAACTTGAAGAAAGATGACACCGTGTCCGTGATGCGCATCTTTGTTCCCGTTTCGGATGCCGATACAGCTCGCAGGTTATTCAAAACAGAAAAATATGAAGATAAATCACAGACCTTTCCAGCCCGCGCCATGATTATTGTACTTGTCCCTTCTTTGTGAAGTCCGGAATGCAACTGTTTCAGTCTGTACAAATGTTCCGATGCAATGATCAGCGTACTGCACTAACAAATTTATATTTATAAAGTGTCATTATAGTTCATGTGCTGCACATCGAATGAAATATATACAAAAGACTAAAGAAAAGTTAATGTGAAGATAAATGGAATGTGATATTTATAATGTGTAATATTAAAACAATTGCAACATTCTAGAATCTTCAATAAAAGAAACTACATGTTTATTGCAGTACTGTATTAGGAAAGACGTGCGCTTTGAAAAATGCTGACATCTTAATAATAACGTTACTTTAGGGATGAGAGTGGGTGAATAAGGGACTTAGAGGCAGATGTTTTCCTGTCTCTGTATTATCAGATGGAGTCTTCAGTAGTGAGCTTTTAGGATACCACTTTTGGCAAAGGAAGATCCTTCTTCTAAACTCACATAATCCTTCTCAGAGTAATGGAGTTGGAACCCATCCCAGCAGCACTGGCAAGAAAGAAGCACCTAATCCTAAATGGAGGGCCAGGCCACTGCTGAATTCACCCCCACTTAATAACTTCAGTTCAGCTCATGGCTGCCAAAATGCAAAACTTTGGGATCTGGAGGAGAAATCACAAATAAATTTGCACATGTAACTAGGTCTGGATTTTGAAACAACATTAAAAACTTCACCATAATTTATCTGTTTTCAGTACCTTAATTTCTTATTATGAGGTCCCACAGAAATGATAACATATGCTGACAGCACTCAGCTCAAATGTGGAAGCAATCCTGAATTAAATTTATATATTTTTAAATTTTTATCCAGTTTTAAATTTAATTAAGTTATTTCTTTCTAAAGTCTTCATAAATAAACATACAGAAATAATTAATTAATTAAAATATTTATAGATATATTTATCACTTTTACTTTCTAACTTTGATATGAATGTTTTATTACAGGGTGAGTCAAAATTATGTTAACATTTGAATGGCAGAAACAATTTATTCTCAAAACATTCTTCATATGTGCAAGATGATTTACAGTAATGTCTCAACCTGTTCGCCATCGTGTTCAACACACAACCAACGAGCAACAGTACCATTTAAAGCCCGGACACACATTTTGCTGAGAATAGATGATACCACAGTCCGTATTCTGTCCTTCAGGTCATTGATATCATGAACTTTCCTGCTATGCACACGCTCTTTCACCATACCCCATAAACAGAAATCACAAGGTGTCAAATCAGGGAAGTGTGGAGGACGTGGTAATGGTCCATCACGACCTATCCATCAACCTGGAAAGGTGAGGTCGAGATAAAAATAATCCATTAGTGTTAATATAATTTTGATTCACCCTGTACATTTTGTAACTGGATTTCAGTGCAGGACATCTGCTTTCCAGGATGAAAACATCTGATTGTCATACCTAAACTGAAAGGCATAATATAGTATGCATAAAAAACCTGTAAAGAAAGATAAAAGAACATAAGCACATATATATTTTAAAAGAAGAGGATGAAATAAACTATCTTTTCATTAGACCTCATTAGTCTGCCTAGACACAGTCTGTGCCATGTGCAGCCTAGTCTCAAACTCAAAAGGTCAGCTTCAAGGCCTGCACAGGCCCAAAATGGGACTCAGGCTAAAAAAAGTTTTAAAATACTTTTTAAATGTCCCAAATACATCAAATACCCTTCCAGAGATAACTGTAACCCCCTGGCTTAAAAGAACAAAAACAAAAAAATGTTTCTTATATTTTCATTTTTCCTGAAAATGCAACCCAAGGGAAACAAGACTAATTGATAATCCTATGAATCTGAATCCAAAAGCAAAGCAAAAGAATCCAACAAGGAAACAGAGTTCAAGATAACATGAAAATCAAAACAGTACTCACAATGGTGATACTATCTCTGAAAGTCTTAATGATGCTCTGAGGGACTCTTCTCCACAACGCAAATACAAAGGCTAACGGCGGTCCCCCTGTAGTGACTCCACCACTTGGCATTCTGCCCACTAACCACAAGTGATATAGCAATAAATAGTATATCATAAATAAACAATAAAAATACATAAAAACAAAAAACACATTAAAATTAAACTTCAAAAATAACAGAAATGATAATAAAAAAATTAACAAGCCAGGGAACAGCGCCTAACTAAAACATGAAAACATCTGAGGGTCTGTATGTTAACAATTTGTGTT
Source organism: Erpetoichthys calabaricus (assembly GCF_900747795.2). Taxonomy (NCBI): domain Eukaryota; kingdom Metazoa; phylum Chordata; class Cladistia; order Polypteriformes; family Polypteridae; genus Erpetoichthys; species Erpetoichthys calabaricus. The sequence continues at coordinate 139,150,945 of NC_041401.2, read as the reverse complement.
TATTCTTTGTGTTTTTCAATTCCTGGTTATGGCTATTCTTGCCCTGGTTTTTGACAATTTACGATTCTTGAAATACATCCAAAGCATTATTTGCTTAACTATTAGTCTTACTGGTTCTGACATTTTTGATTTGCACTCAGTGCTGCAGGGATGGGCACTCTGGCCTCAGTAGTGTCAACAGCAGTATTTGAATTTTTTATAGATCTATCTATGTTTAATCTTGTTCACCTTGATATTCATAATAATTAACATCTAAAATTTTAAAATAATATATACCGGTGATGGAATTATTTTCTGGGCAAGGAATTTCCATCAGCAGAAGAGATACTAAAGTGGCGGAAAACACAGGAAAGGCTTAACGGGAGACATTTAATAAGGGAAAAACATACTTTGATGACAGGAGAGCTTTCAAAAACCTACATGCATGGGTGATGTGGGGGTTATAAGTACTGTGACTGGTTATGTTCTAAAAGGAAATTCTATTAAGGTGCCAGGCTCATACAAAATTTTGGAGGTACTGGCAAGAAGCTAGCTGGATTCATTCAGGGCAACATGTAGCAGCAGATGAGTTCAGCATGGTATATGGAAAACAGCTGTTCATACAAAAGGAACACGGCCCAGACTGCTTTAACACACCATTTTGTTTTTAATGAAGGAGTGAATTTGGTGACATGGTAGAGCAGTGCATTACAAGAAAGCACAGCGGTTTAGTGTCTGTGAGGTTTTGTAGTTGTGTCCTTGAGCAATTTCAAAGGAAAATTTAAAGACTATTCCATAACAGTTTTGTGGAGGTAAACAAGGAGGACTATTGAGTTTTCATAGGTTAGCAAGTGGGCTATCTATCTATCTATCTATCTATCTATCTATCTATCTATCTATCTATCTATCTATCTATCTATCTATCTATCTATCTATCTATCTATCTATCTATCTATCTATCTATCTATCTATCTATCTATCTATCTATCTATCTATCTATCTATCTATCTATCTATCTGCTTTTACAAACCCCATACCAAGTTTGTGTAAAGCATGTGTAATAAAATGCATTTCATTTTTAAATTCCAATAGATGGTGCATCACATACATTAGCACTGCTTTTATGAGTCTCAAACAAAATGACATATAACAGTGACAAAGCAACTGGACTGAAACACAAATACGAAGACACACATACACACACTTTTATTAAGGTGGATATGAATAGAAGCAGAATAACAAGTTTTCAATATAAATCAAGCAGATATCTGGAAGACATTTCAGTGTCAGACTGTGAGTCTGCTGTTTAATTGGAAAAAATTGCTTGAATATAACCGTAATGCACTTTATTTGTATTACAGTGTGCGGAAAGTTTTCTATTGGAGTTTTTTGATCTTTTAATTGATGACTCCTCCAATTACAACAACAACAGCAACATTTGTTTATATAGCACATTTTCATACAAATAATGTAGCTCAAAGTGCTTTACATGATGAAGAAAGAGAAAAAAGACAAAATAAGAATTAAAATAAGAGAACACTAATTAACCATAGAATAAAAGTAAGGTCTGATGGCCATGGAGGACAGAAAAAACAAAAAAACTCCAGACGGCTGGAGAAAAAATTAAATCTGCAGGGGTTCCAGGCCATGAGACCTCCTAGCTCCCTCTAGGCATTCTACCTAACATAAATGACCTCAATCAGTCCTCATTGTATTCAGGGTTGTCATGGAAGAACTTGATGATGATGGTCACATGGACTTCTGGTCTTTAATCCATCAATGTAGAGACATCACGGTGCTTTGATTAGGTGGTGGTGGCGCAGTTCGCCACCACATAAAACTGGAAAAAGAACAGAAGAGAAAGTAGGGGTTAGTACAGATTTTGGAGCCACCATGAATAATAATAATAATTAAATGAATATACAGAGCTTTGGGATTAAACTAAAATGAAGCTATGAGAAAGCCATGTTAAAATAATGGGTTTTCAGCAGTGTTTTAAAGTGCTCCACTGTATTAGTCTGGTGAATTCCTATTGGCAAGGTATTCCAGATTTTAGTTGCATAACAGCAGAAAGCCACCTCACCACATCTTTTAAGATTAGCTCTTGGAATTCTAAGCAGACACTCATTTGAAGAGCTAAGGTTACAATTTGGAGTGTAAGGTGTCAGACATTCCGAAATATAAAATGGAGTGAGATTATTTAAGGCTTTATAAACCATAAGCAGTATTTTAAAGTCAATTCTGAATGACGCAGGTAACCAATGTAGTGACATCAAAACTGGAGAAATGTGCTCGGATTTACTTTTCCTAGTTAAGATTCTAGCAGCTGCATTCTGCACTAGTTGCAATCGATTTATGTCTTTTTTGGGTAGTCCTGAGAGAAGTGCGTTACAGTAATCTAATCGACTGGAAACAAAAGCGTGAACTAATTTCTCAGCATCTTTCAATGATATAAGAGGTCTAACTTTTGCTATATTTCTTAAGTGAAAAAATGCTGTACTAGTGATCTGATTGATATGTGATTTAAAATTCAGGTCACAGTCAACAGCTACCCCTAAATTCTTTACCTCTGTCTTGACTTTTAATCCTAATGCATCAAGTTTATTTCTAACCAGTAAAGGCACACTGCACGATAACGTGCAGTGAATACACTTGACTTGAGCATTCCTAGTTTTCATACTCTTTCTCTGTATGTTTAGCATTTGTTTGCTCAGAGGTTGATGCGCTTGCTGCTCTTCTTTACTCTACACTAGCGGCCCACTTCTTCTCTTCTTTCGTCGGTATCTTTTCACATTAATTAAAACTGATTAAGGCAGTGTCTGTGTTGCAATTACTTAGTACGTTTTCCTTAATTTTTCACTTAAGCTGACAGCTAAGTCTTCAATCTGCTTCAAGAATGATTTAAGATATGAAGAGGTAGGGGAAGTGACGGCGAAGATGGTAGGTAATGAGAACAGCGCCCGTACACATTTGCCACACGGCCACCCTGCTGAGTTGATTCTACAATAAAATAAAATAAAAATAAAAACAGGAATAACCTTGAAGGTCAATCATCACCCCGAAAGTGGATAGTAGACATCACGTAGTATATGTGTACCAAATTTCAGGTCTATACTTCAAATGGTTTGCGAGCTACAGGTGATTTAAAATCCTGGACAGACAAATGAACAATCACAGTAGCATATTATATAAGAAGATAACCTCATTATATCCATTATTGCCAATCACTAAAATTTCAGTTTTCTCTTTGTTTAGTTTGAGAAAATTACTACTCATCCATTCAGAAACACAAGTAAGACATTGTGTCAGTGAATCAAGAGAGTCGGGGTCATCAGGTGCTATTGATAAGTACAGTTGCGTGTCATCGGCATAGCTGTGGTGGCTCATGTTATGCCCCGAGATAATCTGACCTAATGGAAGCATGTAAATTGAAAAGAGCAGTGGACCCAGGATAGAGCCTTGTGGAACATCCATCCATCCATTATCCAATCCACTATATCCTAACTACAGGGTCAGGAACACCATATAGAATATCATGTGTCATTGAAGTATAATTACTACAACTAACAAAGAATTTTCTACCTGCCAGGTACGATTCAAACCAATTTAAGATAATGTCAGACAGACCCACCCGCTGACTAAGGTGATTTCTAAGAATATTGTGATCAATGGTAGCAAATGCGGCACTCAGATCTAAGAGGATGAGAACAGATAAACGGCTTCTGTCTGCATTTACCCGCAAGTCATTTATTACTTTAACGAGTGCAGTTTCTGTACTGTGATTTGTTCTGAAATACATTTAATCCATTCAAGGATGTGGAGACCTGGGACCTCATGTATAACGCTGTGCGTAGAACTCACACTATAACATGGCGTAAGCACAAAAGCGGGAATGTGCGTACGCACAGAAAAATCCAGATGCAGGAATCTGTACGTACGCAAACTTTCACGTTCTTCCACTACATAAATCCCGATCAGCGTGAAAAGTAACGTACGTGCACACACCTTCTGTCCCGCCCCAAATCCTCCCAGAATTACGCCTCTTTGAACATGCAAATCAATATAAATAGCCTTCTGTGAAAAGACAATGGGAAAAGCACGGGGGGAAATATAAGAATTTCAGCGAATACCAAGTGGAGGCAAAGGAAAAACGTACTATTTGTTGGTTTAAACAGTGGTATAATCAACAAAAGGAAGTTTATCGAGTGACAGAGTGTTGGAGAAACTCGAAGGCTCAAGTTCACAAAGTCACACAGTGCCCGAAATAAAAAAGAAATCACATATCGCCGTGAAAAGGCGAGTCGTAGCCCACCGTCTGAGTGTCATATGAAAGCTTATTAGGGTAAAGACAAAAAAAATAGGCACACAGTGGGAAAAAAAGCACGAAATGTCAACTTTAATCTCGAAATTTCCACTTTAATCACGTAGTTTATTTTGCCATTAAAGTAGAACATCATAAACTTCACCTTAAAATCGTTTAATTTACTAGTTTCTCAAATCCCATTGTAAATAAAGTGGCACATTAAATGCTTTGTTCTGTATTTGATCTGCTATGTGCTCTACATGTGTGAATCACTACCTGCTTCTTAAATGGGCTTTCTCTTTCTCCGACAGGACACATAATCCATTACATTCGTGATATTACAGCTCTCTGAATAATTAAAATACTGAGATGTATACATGATATCTTTTTCATGATGATAGGAATGAAAGCATTTATTAAACATGGGTACATGGTGGCGCAGTGCTTGTTCATGTCTCACGCAAGAGGCTTGCGGCGCCATGCGCGACCTTCGATGAAATAATTTATTACAGAAGTACTGTCTCTTTCAAACGTACTAACCTCCAATTCCTGTCCTTACTTTTCTTTCTCCAAAAACCCAATCGCCACACAATCAGCTATACAGACGTGAAGCCATCTGTAAGCTTAAAACGCCGATTCTTCAAAACTTTTAAGGAACATTGAAATATCTTCATAGTACATGTTTAATTATTATATCCGTCTATCCTTCCAGTGTCGCGTCAGCACCAGCAAGAATACAACGCAATGCAGGAACAATCCCTGAACTAGCTAGCGCTGCGGCACCGTGTCTTCACATGTTTAATTATTAACAATAAAGATTATTTAAATGAAGTTAAAGTTTTATCTGTATAATATAATCAACATATTTTGCTTCATTTCATCTTAAAAATGATATCGTCATCATATGTAAATACGCACTTCATAAAGTGGCGCAGGTTGTGCAATATTATAACTGTAGTTCAAGTTTACAGTGAGGTAATTGTACTTATAAGTACAAACAGTTCTACAAGGAGCACTTGATGGACTGATTGAGTGCGTTTATAGTTCTTGGGATGAAACTTTTTCTAAACCGCGAAGTCCATACAGGGAAGTCTCTGAAGCGTTTTGCCTTGGCTCAGGCAGCGTCTGTTTCATGCTGTGAACCGATAATTCTCTTTCCGATCAGCTGCTGCTGTGATTCCCCACTCAGATATAGTGATAGTATAAATACTCCGAGTGGTGCAGTGAGAGTAATATGGAAAAAGATGATCTGCTGTGGCAACACCTAACGGGAGCAGCTGAAAGAAGAAGAAGATGCAGTGAGAGTTACAACGCTAAAGCAGTTATGGTATTTGGAATACTATGGCTATTTCCTGGACCATTATATTGCTGCAGGTTAATCACAATCAGATGCATTACACTAATAAACAATATGCAGTTAGTTTCAGTGTATTTATAAAGCCGCGTCAGGAATGTGGAGCTAAGAAAGAAAGGGTGACCACACAGGAATAGTAGCACTGCTTTGACGCTGGGTGCCGCCAGTCTGCAAACCGAGCTGAGAAATTGCGTACGCCAAGGTATGAGTTACCATGGAAATGTGCGTGGCTTTATGCCAAGTTTAGGTTTTATACATCGCGATTTGAGCGTGGAAACGTTCATACGCAACATTTCTGTGCGTACGCACCGTTTATACATGAGGCCCCTGGAGCCTACTATTAATTAAATAAACTATTGACAATTCACTAGTATGCAATTATTACTAAAGAAAAAAATCCAAAAAGAAATGTATCTACTTTTACAGGAAAAAGATTAGATATCTAACCAAGCCATGCAGCAAAGCAGTCATTTTTCAATTAAGTAGACAGGATGTCCTTCAGGAAGGAAAGTACTTTGTTAATTTATTAAGCAAACAAAAACACTGTGGTCTGTTTGAGTTCCAACATGTAAAAGTTTCTTGTTTTATTTTATACTAGCACCAACACCTCGCATTGCCAATATTATAATTTTAAGCTCTGGTCCTTTAGTTAGCTAGTCTGCCTGTTATGTTGTTTTACTTTCTCAGAGCCAGCAGATGGCACTGTCCTTAAAAACTTACTGTAGTAAAAAGGAAAAAAAAAAACAAAACAAAGGTACCCCAGAGTCATAATTTTGGGTTCCAAAGTAGTCTACTGTCTCTGCCTGACAAAGATGTGGTATTGCATAAAGAACATACGCTCACTGAGCTTTATCCATCCATCCATCCTCTTCTGCTTATCCGAGATCGATATTAGATATTTAAGGGCATTGATGTAAGTCAAATTGTAAGATAAATCAAATATGAAGATGATTTGTATAATAATAATAATAATACATTTTATTTATATAATATGTTCTAGTTAATCTTATAAGGCAAACAGCATGACCTAATAGTTGACAAGATTGTATGGGAACCAAAAAACAAAATAAAAGTTCAATCATTACCAAAGGCTCGCAATACAAAAAGAAATGAAACAAAAACATTTTCAAAAACATCAAATGCAAAATAATGCATAAAAATAACAAAATAAACATATAAAAATAAAAAAATAAACTAAAGCCAGGAATAGAGCCCTGGTTAAGTCCTGAGTAATTCACATAACCTGCTGGGCTCCACATATGCATTTCACTTTAAAGTGTGTTTACATGTAAAATATCTAGATAGGACTTTATTCATGAAAAACGTGATTATAAAGTTGATTCATCTTCCAAGCAACTGACAATTTAATATTGACCTAACTACTGAAGGGAACGTATAGAGGCGCTATGGGCACCATTTCCTCAGTATTATTCTGGTTTCGTTGGGGGTGTAGATATTGTGTTGATCTTTCTAACAACTAGTTAAATTTTATTGTGAAAAGTTTTTTAAGAGTTGTGAAGACAATTTTTTATTGCAAAAAAGGAGAAGTCAAATGTGGCAGGGCTCATACAGTACATGAAAGGCAGTAAAATAGCTACAACTAAAACAAAAGGGATGAGCAAATCTCACGATCATTAACAGGCAGAAACGTCAAGAACAAAACCTAAAACCAGAAAAGAGAATGCCAGAGAGCTTTCTTGCATCAGTGAGTCTTTACTTTATATACTACAGAAGGCAGGCAAATATTAAACATTATTTATTGTTGTCATTGACTGGAAATGGAGTTCAATACATTTAGAATCAGGTCTGAAATATTACAATACCCTTATTTCTCTACAAACATAAAAGTCTAACCTAAGGTGGCTTTATGGTTTTACCATGGTTACCGCTTTGCATATATTTTTGATTTACTTTAAATTTCTAATGCTTCATTTTACCTATACTAAAACTGTAGCATTAATATGCAGTTTCTTGACAAACTCTGCATTGCAGATTATACTGAGATTGTCTTTTGATTTCTAGCAGTTGCTGATTATTCTGGGTAATGAAGCATCAAATATTACATTTGGCTGAACTGTTACCAATTTTTTGATCCAGCAAGGTCATTTCACTTTGTCTTGTTATAATTAGCTTAGTGGATTGGTGATGTACTTAAATGGGTAATCTGATTTCTTTTTAATTAAGTTATTTGGATACAGTTAATTCCAAAAAGGCACCACACCAAGTAAGAGAAAATGCAGTCTTCATAGACACTAGTGGCAAATATTTCTAGAAATCTGTATATGTAAATTATGGATTACGCAAACATTGTTGTGGGCTAGTAACAATATAAAAGTAAAAAAAAAACAAACTTGGCATTCACAAAATACTCCTGATTTCATTTAATTCTACTTGATATTTTGAGGAGGATTGAGGGTTTCCTTTATTCTTGCAGGTTGACTAGAGATTTTAAACTGTGCTGCTGTCAGTAAGTGTGGATTTGTTTATAGTAAGAGTCCTGCCTTGTTCTAGTCATTACAGGCTCCAGTTAGATGCATCCCTGTAAAAAGTAAATATGTTGATTTATTGAAGAGCTTCGGAGAGAATATGTATAACTGTTGCAGAAGCATGGGTCAAACTAATTTCCCGCACACTTGACATGTGAAGTCTGCATGTTCTCCCCTTATTTTCTTTATGTTCTAATTTTCTTACATATCTTAAAAATACGCAAGTCAGGTAATGATTGTATGCAATCACATACCATGTGATGGTTTGGTGTCTTGTCCATGGCTTGTTCTTGTTCATGCTGGATACTGCTATGATAGGGTATTGTTCCTCCACAATCTTGAGCCAGAGTAAGTGGGTCCTATGTGCTGTATGTATTCATCTTAACTTAATTTTGTCTGGTGAAGTAAATATAACTCTCTCATCAAAAAACTCATTCGTTACACAGTGTGCATAGGGTACATTTACTGGTGGGATGTACATCTAACAGCCAGGATAAAATAAAGAAACCCCACAAGTCCAAAAATTGGATATTTAAACTAAAATTTTGGTTATAAAGATGTAGTGTAGCATTGTGTCAGCTTTAGGCCAGTCATATGCTGTGCAATTTTTAGATATTGCAGTCAGGCAACTTCTCACACTGCATGATAGAGTCGCCACTTGTAAATGTGCTCAAGCTCTACAAGCATGTTAACTCAGATTGACATGCCCCAACAATATATGTATATAGCCCCTGATGGACCCTTTAACCTATTGACATCTTGCAATAAAGCTTTACCCATTCAAATAAACAGGCTTCTCAATATGTCAATAAAGAAATGAGCTACATCAGGGCCATCTTAACACATGGGCATGCTGGGCAGTTGCCCGGGAGCCCCGCGAACATAGGGGCCCCATGCTAATCTGTGTTTGTTGTGACTTACTGAGTGGTTGTGTAGGTAGGGGCCCCAGTGCACTGCTTTGCCTAGGGGCATATAATGCTGTTAAGACGGCCCTGAGGTACATTGCTGACTCTTGATGTATTGTGTTCTGAAACTACAAAGAAAATGAAAAGGTGTAACTGGACATGCGGACTGTTGTAAACACACAAACAACATAATTTATTTTGCAGAGAGAATTGGATGCATGTAATCTATGTTATTTACTTTTTAGAGTGTTTATTTCAGTTCTTCCTAGATAATTGTGTCATTGGTCATTTCGTTCTATGTTTGTTGGTATGACAGTTAACGTTTTTGAATCAAAAAGGTGAAAATAAGTATGACAACAGCAATACCCAATTTACAATATCCAGCTTCTACACTACAACATACTGAAATACAATACAAATTATTTCTCACTGTATCATCTCTCACTCAAATTTAATATGTCAACTAGCCAACCTGTTGAAATAATTGTCATATGACAGTTGTAAGATGCAATTGGCATCGCAACCCCTCTCATACTGCATGTGAAACAATGGTGAATAAATATGAAATTTGAGTCAACTCAGGAAAATCACTTGACAATTTGGGCTTAAAGTCATGCCAAAATAGCACAGTGTATGCCCAGCTTTACCCATATGCGACAAAAGGCTTATTCCTTAGTAGTTCTTTTACTTATGGTTATTGCCTTTCTTGTACACTTGGGCTATTATTGCCTGCTTACAACCCTATGGTATGCATTTAGACTAAATCGTGTTTCAGCATGAAATAATGAATACAGATGCTGGGCTAGAATCTTGCCTGCAGCCTTTTGCACTTTAGTGCTCATAGCTTTAGATAGATAGATAGATAGATAGATACTTTATTAATCCCTGTAGTTTTATCACTCTCTCTGACCCTGTCTCTTTTACTTGACTAATGGCTGTTTTTATCTCCCTTAGGGTAGGTTCAGTGTGTGAGATTGTATCCACATGTGATGGTTCAGCTGGTGGTCCAAAAAGAGTATTTTCAAGCTCTCCTTCATGATCAAGGAGAAATTGAAAGACTCTTTTTATCAGTTTAATTGCTCTTTGTTAATGGTACCATTTGAAATATGGATGTGCTCATTGACATCATGGATCCCACTCAGCTGACAGAGACAGATATACATACTATGATATTCATGATATAGTTCTGTTACCTCAAGTTCTTCCACCATTTTGCCCCAGTAGACTTTGCTCAATTTTGTTGGTGTGCAGACTCTAACTATGTGCATTTGGATGGTGCCCACGAGGGGTAGGATGACTGGATGGAAGGAGAGAACACTGTTAGTTGCTTTGAGAATGACAGCAAACCAAGGCCTTTCAGCATTGTTATTCCAAAGTGGAAGGATGGCAAAGAATTACATTTTCTCTTAAAATGATTAGCAGATAAACAAACACAACCATGGTATAAAAAAATGCCTAGGTCAGTTTGTGGCTGAGAGTCTCTAAGATTCTTATGCCAAATCTTATTTGGTAATACTAAATCCTGCTCAAAAGAGATTGCCAAATTCTTTGTCTAGGAGTGTAAAATTGATGGCCACCTTTATAGAATTGCCCCCTACCAATGGGTTGCCACGTGTAACCACTAGGTGGCATTGCAGTAACCCATTCCCCAGACACAACTGTACAGACAAGTCTAGGTATAATAAAAATGTTTATTTTCACAAATACCTTGCGAAAAGGCTTAAACAGTGGTATAAACACAACACAACACAATTCTTCTCTCTCTTTCTTCTCCTGCACACCTTCCACGTAAGCTTTTTCCCTCCTCCAAACTAAACTACAACTCACCTGGACAAGGTCAAACAGCTCCTTTTTTCTTAGGGCTAGGGCATAGCCCAATGAAAGCACTTTTGGGTCAATCAGAAGTCCCATTAAATAGGCAGCATAACTCCTTGCAGCACCCTCTGGCAGAACTCACAGATCCCAGCAGGGCTGCCCCACTAAACTACAGTTCCCACCATTCCCTGTAGGTATCAGAATGGGTACCAAAGCCCAGGGATGTTGCCATCTATCGGGTCGGGGGACTATACAGCTTTGAAACGGAGCCTCCCCTGATCTCTCCATTACACTGGCCTCCTGGCTGGTTAAGTGAATGGGGCCAATCCCAGCTGGATGCCAGCCCATGCGTGCTCTCTTTTACACGTTAATCAAAATGAAGGTCCTCATCAAAAAACAAGATGGCATGAAAGAAAAATTCAAAACATAAAAAAAATCAATATCAATAAAGGAAATAAGTAAATATTGCAGTTCCTTAGTGTTCAAAACCACAATTAAAAAATTTGAGCAAATAGAAATTATTCTATTAGAGATAAAAGTAACAAGGCTGTATATATGCTAACAAGCATGTTAGTCTGTACCTCAGCAATACAGCCATATTATAACAATGTCTGGAACGTATACGTATTTGTAGGCTCCCAAAGCTGTATTGTAAGAGCTCTCATGAATGATAATCTTTTTGAACATTTCATTTCATTGTTGGTGATGCTATTGTTGCTGACCAGTAGCATAATTCATATTGGTGAAACAAAGCTGAACTGCATGCAGCACCCAAGCCCAATTCTGACATAGTTTCTCTTGCACTGCTAAGGTCTGACACTAGACTGCCTTTGAAGAACAAGGATTATTTGTTATCCCAAGCCACACCTTAATCAACTGGATTTCTACTATGGAGCAGAAGTTAAACTCAAGGCCTTACTGTTGCCCTGAGGTAGGGGAGAGGGGGCCAACACTAGATTATAAAGACAGTAGAGAATTTTTTGTTGTTGATTTCTTGGGTGCACGGATGTCCAACCTTTTGACTGATAAGTAAAATGTTTTATACATCAAAGTTGAAAAAGGTGCTGTCGTGGTCATTTCTGTCACTGACCATGGCAATAAACAGTACAATTTCAAGATATCACTGAGACTGAATATTCCATCTTTGTATTGTTCTGAACTTTTTCAGGTAAGGAAGAGAGACATTTCGAGGTAAGGACACAAAAGTTTCAAGGTAAGGAAGTAATACTCACTGATTACCATTTTGCATGTTGATTAACACAAGCAAGTAAGAATTTCATTGAACTGTGTACATGCAGCAATATTGATCTATGAAACTATGAACAAAGATTGATACATTCTTATTAGTTAGACATCTAAACTCTGCATACAAAACGAAGCTGCTGTTGCCGTTCTAAAAGAAACTCACACTTTGGCTGATGTGGCTGCTTACTGTTAAGGTCAGTATAGTGGGGCTAAAGGTCAGGCATGCAACTGCAGCTGGAGTCTGATGTATGTTGCCGATGAAAAGAGACCAATGGCATTTTGTCCTACAGCAGTTTATTTACTCACCCATCAATCCATTTTTCAACCTTCTTATGCAGTTTTGGATCATGGTAAGCTGGTACTTATCCGGTAATCCGGGAAGCATTAGGTACAAGGCAGAAACTATATAGCATAAGGCCAAGTGTAACACTTTTTTTAGTTTAATTTTCCTCTTTATTACAGCACAAAAATATACATCAACTGCTCATAAAATTTCACAACATCACATTAATAAAAATCTATTGTGAAAAGACACAAGATATTGTCTCATTAGGACCCATATTTTAAAAAAATGATACAAAAATTATTTCGTTTTGTAAACAATAAACTATCTATATGCATCTTCCCACTATTTCTTAAATCTTTGGGGAGAGTTAAATGAATTTAAAATGCAACTTAGTAAAATATAATGTAGCTCTTAACTTTTATTTTCCAAATTCTTTCCATTTAATAATATTTATATTTAAAGTGTAATTTCGCATGTTGCCCAATTTCTACAGTGATTTCTACAGTAATTCAAAATTGATTACATTTGTATTAGGTTGTGCTTTTCTTATTTTTCTAGATGTTCTGGATTAGGTGTAAATAAATCCAATCATGTTTACTACACTATGTGGGAATAACATTTAGTTATATTGCATATATATTTTGTAATGATTGTTTCTTATGCAGATATACAGTAGGTTTAAACGTATATTGTTCAAATCTCTTAAACTATATTAACTTCTGCATGAACGAAGATTGTCAGATCTGCTCATTAAAAGTTTCTTCAATCATTTTTCCACCTGGATTGTACTTAATTTTTTGCATGTTTTTAAATAAGCAAAGTTTTCATGATTTAATATTTATTTACATTGTGAATGCATAGTTCCAAGAGAAGACTGACCACACTGATACAAAGATTACAGTATAAATGATACATATACATAGTAAGATAAATAGTAATACATTATGATCAACAAAATGCCTTATTAACACTCCAGGCAATCAGATTCAGTATGCATCTCTGAAAATACAGCATCAGTAACCCTAGCTCATTTCCTTCCTTCTATTCAAATAACAAGTTATTAATACTGTGCATTTCACATCCTATCAAAAAGCTACATGATAAAATCATTATAATCATTTCTAGCTCAACATACTGTAGATGAACAAAGAGCATTAATCTTTTTGTTCCATGCTGCAAATGTCTTTTATTAGAAACAATAAAATGGTACAATCTTAAATGTCTCTCTTTATTCTTAAACTCAATGTGCACCTCACATTATCCTGTGTGAAGAAGTACCAGCCTTCTTTATTTAAGGTTTTGTTTTTAGGAAAAGCCTAATTGATCTTGTAGTCAGTGTTCCACAATGCCATGAATGGAGTTCTCTAATGTGTTTCTTGAAAACGTTCTGCATATATACTGTATATATTGCATTATCTGAAGCTTACATCAGATGTGTCTATAAAACCCTGAACAAATTTAGAGAGAACCCAACACACAATCACGTACACTAAATTCTGATTGATACAAAAATATATAAATACTTCTGCATCTCTCTCACTCTCCCTGTGTTAGGGGATCTACAGATAGCAGATCATGCCAAAGTTATTTAAATGTACATATTTGGCCTGGATTACTTAATCTCAGTAGCTGTGGATTTTCATTGTAACCAGGTACTATTGGTTGTGTTTGGACTCCAAAGCTAGCTTGAAGTTTTTATTTTTTCTGCACCTATGTGGTGAATTTAGAGTTATGAAAAGTAGCAAATCGATGTATTGTTGTTGAGACAGCTTAGTCCAAATTTTATAGTAGGCTTATTAATATTTGCTATTTTGCTTTTCTTAACTGTAAAAATCTGACATAGAAAAAGTAAAAAGTAAAGAGGCAGCTTGTCCGCATGGATCTTACTTGCTACCATTTCATTTTTTGGAACTGAACTATGTGTTTAAGCAGAATGTATCACAGGCACTAAAAGAAGCAGAATATAAAGTACTAGAATTCTGTGAACCAAACTTTTGTAAGGAACTCGGGTTTGCTAAATGTCATAGAAAATCTGCTTGCAGACAGTGAAACTTTTTGGAACCTTCTGAGTTCACAGCTTGGGATACAAGTTGTGTAATTAAATGGTAATTTTTATATGATGCTCATTTTGCCCATTATTAATAGATTGGCTACAATGAAATGCTGCTGTAGTTGATTTGAGCAACTAACTCAGACAAATGTTAGTATTTAGGTTCTATAACCACTGAAGTGCATTTGGCACTCTATTTTGCCACTGTTGTTTATTAACCTTATTTTTCAATCTGTATTATTTTGTCTGGCAGTCCAAGATGGCCACCATATTATCATGTCATATGACATGATTATGTGACTTGCTTTCTGAGATCATGTGGTCATGAGCAACAAATCTGCCCCACTACAGTGCAGCCCTGGAAGTCTGGTAAGATGGTCAGCTCTTCTTTTTTTTTAGAAACCAGACTGTATGTGATGTTCTTTTCCCATTTCTAAGTTCTGGTTAGTTTGAAAGTTCCTTTACATGCCATAATCTATGATTTTCCAGCACATTTTGCGTTTGTCTTCATATCTGTTTTGATTTTTTTCAGATTTTTACCCATTAGGGATTAGTTGTTATAGGCAAGTGCACATAGTTAGGAGATGAGTCAAGCTTATCTTTGGATGGCCTTTTTACTTTTCTTTTATAGTTCTATTTAGGATCAGTTAGGATTTCAATACTACATTCTGCTTTCTCCATTTTTTGTCTGTCTTTTACGGATAACATCAGGTGACTGAGCAGTATATTTGTGTATCGCCTGAACATTTTTATGTGCCTTTTTCTTATCATGCTAAAAAAGTTAATTGAGCTTAATATTAAAAGCAAGCATTAGGACATAAGATTGTTACACCTTTAAAACCATAGTCCTGAATCTTTCAAAACTTTCAAGACTGTGGGTCTGAATGGCTTTTAGAAGTGAACTTTTGAAGATGGCTAAATAAAGGAGAAAATTATTTAAATGCACTGCAAAATCAAAAACTAAAAGGGGGCTCATACCTACAACCCTAAAAATCAACAAATAATAGTTTGAGGAACAACATAAAGTGTAGGGTAATAATAGTGTTTATCATATTGACAACCATAAGCCAGTGTTTACGCTAGTAATTTGGAAGCTGAAAATGTAAAGAAAGACACTATGAAGTGGTAAAGGGAATTCTGTGTGTTGTTTGAAAAGAGACTAATCTAACAGCAGTATAATATGCACTTCAAAATACAGTAGCTGAATTCATTCAAACATACCCTTTAGTAGTCCTCTTTCTTTTAGCACTGTAATGAATGCCTAAGGCCTGGTAATTTCTGGAGCACAGGCTATATTCTCCCTCAACGGCAAAAGAAAGCTCTAACGTACAAATAAGTAATTTTTCTACTACAGATTAAGTGCAAGCTTCTGCCAATTTGTCTCCTACAGATATTTTATTTCTACAAACAATGAGTTGACATTTTCTTAAAAGCTGATTTGTTTGTTGATTTATGTAACTATATAAATAATGCATATAATTCATAAAATAGCACATAAAAGATAGTAGTGGAGATGGTCCTATAAAAAGCTACCTTTATAATAATACTGTATACAGTGGCTAATAAGCAACTTCATCCCATTTAGCAGCCTCTGGAAAACAAATAATTGAAGAATAGATGATGTCATATGCCTGATTCACTTGATGTTAATGGTGCATCTAGTCACAACATAAATAGAGTCTTGCAAGGACTGTCATACAGGATTATATATTAAAATATAAGTAGAACCTTAACAAAAGGGTCAGCCAATTAAACATGTTTCATTCTATCCAGGTTCTAACCCACTTTACTAGTTCAGGGACACAGGAACGTGGTGCCTGTCTATGCAAAACTGGAACTGTTCCCGGACAGGTCACCAGTCATTTGTAACATTCATTCATGTCCACATCCACAAAGGGCAAATACGGAAGTAACCTAACACTCACATCTTTAGAATGTAAAAGGAAAACCACAGTTTCTGGAAAAAAAAATCCATACACACATGGGGAAGGCTGACAAGCTCCATTTTAAGAACAACTGGTCAATGGGTTCAATCACAGAATGCTGGATCCATAAGGCAACAGCACTAATCACTATGCCAAGATTCTGCCCATAAACATTTTTATTAATATTCTGCATTGATTTCCCAAGGATGGATGTGTATGTCGCTGAGATTTTGTTAGCCATGCAATGTACAGTTAACCTCTTCAAGGCAAGGTTCAGTTGTTGCCTACTTTGATATCAACACTGCACTGCCTTACCAGAACAGGCTTAAACATCTGGAAGAAGGAAGGACAGTTAGACCAAAGACATATACCTATTTACTATAACTTTCATCTCTAGGAAAATCAGAGATTTTTATATAATACACTACATTTTGCAAAAAGTCATCTGTGATTTTGTTTAGCATTACACAAAGTTCCTCAACTATCAGTCACTTATAAGTGTATATATACTGTATAATAATCAAAAATTAACAGAGAACATTATTTCAACAGTAAGAAAGGTGAAAGTAAGACCCAGCATCATAAATGTCAGCGTTAACAACTTCTACTCATAAACTGACCTCATGAAGGTTTTCTGTTCATGAAAAAGTATATAGCACTAAATATACTCAGTAAACAGCAAAAAAGGATCAGGTCATTCCATATTTCATCAGTGGAAGTGCATACTTTACATTATGCCTTTTAACAGCAACATCGTTTTTCAGCACAAGACATTAAAAGAGGCCAATGTGCCTTTGGCATGCTATTTTGGATATGAAATCAATATTTGAAAATCAAAGAATTAAGAGTTTTAATATAAAAATAGAAAGTATATTTATCATTTTAATATGTTTGTTAGTTTCTTCATAGATCATAATCTCAGACCGTGGAAAATACAATGCATGTCCAAACACTCTCCTATGTTGAATGGATCCAAGAGATGTCTGAAAGCCACAGTCGGTATCTTACGCAGTGATCCTAGACAAGTATGTGCCATATATTTTTCTCCTACATCGTTTACACTGTCCAGTTCTATTGTAAAGAAAACCATTGATTAGCTGACCTCCCATGCAGGAAAAGAAATCTTACGTACATACATACTTACTCCATATCAAAGCATTCCTTAGCTGCTGTTGGTTTGGCATTCTCAATGTTAATTTATCTATAGAAAACATTTCAATTAGTCTTTTTACAAAAAGAAAGACCCACACTTAATCAGACACTTTCTTGGCCATATAAAGCAAATCTACCAAATGGCAACTTTGCGTTAAATGGCAGCACCATTGTTTGAGAAGGCCACAGATTCTGGAATCAGCAATATTATACTTCAGAGAGAATGAGCAACATTTATTGAAATATGAATTACTTTGTATTAAAATGGAAAGTCGCAATGAGGATAGCAAAAGCAATTATTAAGGTTTCCTACAGTAAGCTATCATTACAAGTGTAGAAAATTTCAAACTGCAGATGTTTCAAGCTCCTGAACTGGACCCCCTTTGCCTGGAATGCTGCCCGAGAGGGTGTCTGAGTCTAGAAGCTCTACTATACTGTAGGGAGAGCAGTCCTCCAGGCCAAGCTTACTGCAAATCCAGCCACAGAAGCCTTTCTCTAGATCACGGACAGCAATCCACCATTCAGCAAAAGCCCATGAAACCTGTGTGATGGCAGTATACAGACCAAGAGAGAGAGATATTACCACAATGATAATAGGGTAAAAGATGATAAGAAAGGGACAAATGGTTATTTTGTGCCAAAACGTTCGTTCCTCATTGTAAACCAAGAAAATATTATACCAGGTGATAGTGCCATAGTAGAAGGACATTACAAAGGAAAGTATAAACACCACAGGAGCACAAGCCAGGCTCCAGAAGACAACGTGGGGACCCTTGCTGACCCCCATCTGGCAGGCCTGCTTTCTTCTCTCTGTCGTCTCATTGTCTGTTTCTGTCTGGAGGGGCTCTTTGGACTTTGCTAGCTCTTGAAGCTCCTTCTCTGTCAAAGTCACATGAATATCCACCATCTGGCCCTTCTTCTTGCCACGTGTTATTGTCCCAGTTAGTGTAACATAACGGCCGTCCAGTGGAGGATTCCAGTTTCCTGTAAAGACAGATCATATTGTGAATAATCTTTCATATATACGTTAAAAAAACAACTGTTTTTCATTTCTCACTACCTATCAACCCCAATTCTGTTTTCAAAAACTCACAAATCAATGATGAAAAATTCATAATTTTCCTTGAAAATCCATACATTCCACTGTATTGCCACAGTAAACAGAATACTGTAGTAGTCCAATTAGAAAAGTCATTGAAATGACTAAATTTTTAGAAACAGTCAAACAGTTAAAACAGTCAACTGGATGGAATGACTCTTTATATGTAACCTTTATTATTGTATAATAAAAGAAGAATATACATTTTTTCTCAATGTTGCTAGATATGTTACATAGGTCTACTGTCTCTCTTCAAGTATGCACCACCTATTTACATTTTATTAAAATCTTTTATGCTGTATATTCAAATACAGATGTACAGTACAGTATACTTATTCTAAACAGGCATTTGACCCTCTCCCCTTAGTAAGAACAAACCAAGACCTGATAAAGTTACCTAAACATTGATAGCTATTTTAAGGCATATTTATACCAAAGTAAAAAAAAAAAGTCCTATTATAGAGCAGCAGCATAAAACTTTCTGTACCTTCTCCGGTTGGAGTGCTCAAGAACTTGGCCGCCTCATCCCCACTCTTTTCTGTGTCTTCTTTCCCTGGCTCTTCACTTGACACCATCTCAACCTCTGAGCGATACACAATAATGGATTCTGGCCTTGGCTCCTTTTTTCGTTTTTTTCGCTTCTCCACTCCAACTTCCTCTGCCTCTGAATGGCTTCCAATTGCATCAGACTGGCGTAGTGAAGCAAGACGGGGGCTCTCTGCTCCCCTAGACTTCACTTGTTCCATGATGACAGCTTGGGAGGCTTCTGTGTGCATTACTTTCCGTTCAAATCATCAGAAAATCGTCAAGATGTTACCCTGTTGTACCTCATTTTCCACTAAACACTTATTGATGACCTATATAAAAAATAAATAAATAACCACAGTTATTATTTCTAACTAAAATATCTACCAGGTCACAACAAGCATAACTCTTCATGTAACAAAAACCATGAATGAATTTCTGGATACTGTTATTATTACTTCTACAAAAACAAACAAAAAAAAAAACAGTTTATTACAGTCAAAATTGCAAAGAAGTAAAAACTGGACCTGAGGTTTGGAGTATGCCTGTTTTTCTTTGTTAGGTTTTATGGTGCTGAATGTTTAAATTTTATATGCTAACAAGTTGCAATTAAAAAATTAAGTAAAATTTTTAATTAAGTACTTCATGCTCTCTGAAGAATATTGTTTTTTGTTGTTTCATTATTAAAGTAATCTGCACTACAGTAAATTCACACTAACTGCTGATATTGTCATGAAGCATTAAAGTGAACTGAAGTGAACTGCGTATATCCTGGTAGTAGAAACCAGTCCTAAAAGGATTGTCAGTCAATCATGGGATGTAGTCACACCACACTCAAATTGAGCCAATGTAAGATTTCAACTTTGTCTCTTTCTATATAGATATCAGCTACTGCAAAGTTTTCTCATCATCCTTTTCTCACCATCCATTGTCACCTCAGGGTTAGACTCAAGAGTACTCTGAGGTTTAAAAATCACATTTCTGTTGTAATCAGAAAATCTTTCTGCCACATTTGCAGTGTTTTTCAGCCAGTGTGCCTATGCCGTGAGAGCTTCCTAGGTGGGCCATGGAAACAATAATGTGGCGCACTTGGTTCTGAACCTGAGAGGGACAAGCTCTGTAGGTGATCAAAACTTGTCTAAGGAGGACAGGACTACTTGGAGAAGCTGGCATAAAAGCAGCTCTGGGATCTCTATGTTAAAGCACTTCGGACATGTCTCCTGGCTGCTAGAGTCTATCTGGGTCTGAATGGCAGTGGGTGGTTACCAGCAAGCCTCACAGGGCTAGTGGATAGTGGGCATACAAGTTGCCTCTGAGGCAGAGAGGGGCGGGCAAAGGGATGAAGCAGCTAGGAGATGCCACCAAAGTGCTTACTATGTGCCATGTCTGTGAAAGCTGATCTCGGAATTGCTTTTTACCAGGTTCTCCAGTAGTTCTGCCCCTTCAGACAGTTGAGCACATATATGAGATATAATGTGTTTATGGTTATTAAAATAGTGGTGTGCCTTGGGATGTTTTTGGTTACAAAATCTGTGCCACCACAGAAGAAAGGCTGGGAAACACTGTTCTAGAGTTAGACCCTTTCTCATGTCTAAACACTTAGTTATGTCCGATCTTGGTTGGATTACAATTCAATCCTTCCTCCTTGAATTTAAAAATGCTACTCCACATAAAACAAACAATGTCACACCACCATTGGCTGAATCACAATGGCTTGCTACAAGATATCAAATTTTGTTCAGCATTTACCTGCTCCCTTCCAAATCAGGTAATTTGAATACTCCAGATTATCTGGAATTGCTGCTTGCTTTATAGCAACCTGACAGACAACTGTGACCAAATGATGCTGCCCTCTTCAATATTCCAAACACATGCCATACCAATATATGGCACCATTTATCAAGTCTGACAGCTCATGTTCTGGGCAACTGTCCTGAGAGATTTGTTTGTGAATTTCAGTCCATGGACATATGTATATTATGTTTAAAATTCCTCTTTTTTGGTTGATTTTCACTCTCATCATATACCTGTAACTATCTATATATATAATTCACTAAGTCCATGGCAAGCAAGACGCACGCAAGACAGCCACGCCCGCCAACTCACAGAGCCCCGCCCACCAACAATTCACTAAACAGCCGACCATGACGCGAGAGCAAAAGCATTTGCCAAGAACGTGTTCATTAATCAAGAACGAAAGTCGGAGGTTCGAAGAAGATCACATACCGTCGTAGTTCCAACCATACACAATGCCGACTGGCGATCCGGCGGCATTATTCCAATGACCCGCCAGGCAGCCAACCGGGTAACCAAAGTCTTTGGGTTCCGGGGGGTATATGGTTGCAAAGCTGAAACTGAAAGGAATTGATGGAAGGGCACCACCAGGTGTGGAGCCTGTGGCTTAATTTGACTCAACACGGGAAACCTCACCTGGCCCGAACATGGCTCACAAGTGCATGTGAACTGTAGCGTATGTTTGCAAAGCTGAAACTTAAAGGAATTGATGGAAGGGCACCACCAGGTGTGGAGCCTTTGGTTTAATTGGACTCAACACGGGAAACCTCACCCAGCCCGAACGTGGCTCATAGGTGCATGCGACTGAGGTAATGTGTGGAAAATGACCAGTCAACGTGACTCACAAGTGCATGTGAGGTGAGGAGTTGGGGGCGGACACATGAGCAGGCAGTGCGTACTGAATGATGACTAAGAGATGACTTAAGAAATCGACTAGAATGGTGGGGGTGGAATGGGCATCAGACGATCGAACTTGCCTATCTAGAGGATGTAAATGTCCTAACACGGGTTCCGTAGGTGAACTGTTACCGGTTGTGCCGACCCGTCGTTGGACGGTTAGGACCCGAAACCTCTCGGGCCCACTTCCCTCCCCTCTCTCCAGAGTTCCATCTTTGCATTCACTTACAGTCGTTTCCTCAAACCCACCCCATTTGGACAACTGTGTCTTTCAGGAAGTGTTCACCCATCAATACATAATTATGCGGCGTATGCTATGCCACGGGTTGGCTAGTACTGTCTAAACCAAGTCTTCCTTTCTATATTGCTCCTGATCCTATTTGTACTACTGATCTAATTGTTTTGACTATCTATTCATCTTCTGCTATGTAATGTCTATTTTGTTGTGATTCATAATTTACTGAACACATTTTCATAGTATCTTGTTAGTTAAAATGTATTTGTTTTGTAAAATACCTTTCATTGTGTGCTCTGTGACATGTACAAAATAAAGACTGATTGATGAATTGTGTAATTTATTGGCCAACCAGTCTATCAGTCTAGCACTTTGTCATTGTACTTTGGGAAGGAACTGGAGTGCCTATATGAAAGTCACACTAACAGAGGGCATATGCATACTACACATGGAAGGTATTCCAGTCTTAAACCAAAGCTTGGTCCATTGTGTAGCTGCACAACTAGTTTCAAATAGCGGTCCATGAAATTCTCAACTGCTACACCTCCTGTCATTTCCACAATAATAACATACAAAACAGCATCAAAACACTGTTAGAATTGGACAGTCCTCACTTACATCCCTGGGCTGTTCTTCTTCTGAATCCCCAAAACAGACCCTCCCTTTTACCTATAATATCAACTGAAAAAAGTGAACACCTCTTTCAGAAACTAAGCACAATTTGTGATTCGAAGTAAACCACGTCCATATTATGAGCAAACCTTTTCAAAATCTTTTCATATTATGAACAAATTCTTTCAAAAAGAAAACAAAAAAATCTTCTTAATGTCTTTGTGTGATCCTCAAAGGGCCAACACTGGGTGGTCTTGTTATTGTCTTATATTGTCTAATAGGGTATACTATAGACCAGGTGGCAATAAAGGGGATTGGAAAAAATGAAAAATTGTTGAAAATTTTAGAGACAATGAAACCTTCTGTTTTTAGGCACCTGCATACTCCCTCCCATGTCTTAGTGGGTACTCTGGTTTATTGTACTTCCTGCAAATGTGCAAGATAGGTTGATTGGCAACTCTACATTTTCCCAATATGAATGAGTGTAAAGTGGATATTCTACAACATGCATTTGCTTACAATCCCAGTTCAGTCCCTAGGACAAGCCCTAGCTCCATATCACTCATTAACAAACCTTATTAGTTTACAAAAAGAATGACGGTATACAGAACATATCATGGCTTAGATAGTTTGTCTAAAAAGTATAGAAACTAATTTAATTTACTTTTAGACCCACTTAATGTATTCATTTTTATGAGTTGCCAGTGTCTATTTCTGCACCACAAGTGCGCTGCAGGAGTCTCTCACACACATTTTGGAAATTAAGACAGTAGCTAATCAAAATCACAAAATGTCTTTGGTTTGAATTGGATCAAGTCGGCTCAAGTTAAGGAAGGAAAACCTCACACAAAGGGCACCGCAAATCCAGATAGAAACTGGAGTTTAAATACTGGAGAACTGCAGTGTTACACTGCTGCTCAACAGCAACTAGCACTTCACTTACTTGACAACAAAAAGATAAAAACCTTCACATAAATAAATGTAATTTTACCTTTTTTTTTCATTAGACCGGGACTTTTGTAATGTGTAGGGTCACAAGATGATCATTGTGCGACTACAATAATCTAAATTTCATATAATCTGGGGTCTTTTGCTCTGTGCCTTGACGCAGTTTCACCTTTCTTGTATGGAGTTGCTTCTGCTGGGATCACCCCGTGCCTTGCACCACAGACGTCTAAATCCCAAACTGGATCGCATGCCATTGTTTGAATGTTCAGCCAGCTCGTGATTGTGAACATTTTGTTTAAAAAAGCTTTCGATAATTTACTCAAGAATGTTATTGTTTATTCTATTATTCGCCCCAGTAATTAACAAAGAGTCACGAAACTGACGCAAACCAGCAGTTTTCCGTGACAGAACCGGCTTGTAGTTGAGCGCCCCAGATCCTTATATAAGCGCCCATTATGGAGAACAGCTGATCGTCCCGAGCCTCTTCCAGAAGCACTCGTTCGTAGCCGATCACACAAGACGCATGCACAATCCGTGTATTAAAACGGTTAGGCATTCTGACGAGGTCCGCCCTTTGTTGCTTATGACATGGAAATGTTATCGCTGTCATATAATACAAGCCTCGCCTTACCTTCAGTTGTTAATGGCGCTGTATATCGCGCAGCAGTCGTCTGTCACGACCATTATTTAAACAGCTTGTCTCGATGGCCAAGAGAGTGATACATCCGGACATTGCCATACCGCAGCTTACGGCGCTGTCACCATCGTTCAAACCTAACGGGCATAAACACGAGAAAGGCGCACACTCACAGCCTCTCGGGCGCTGCCAGCCACAGCAGAGCTGCGGGATTGCTGGGAGGGGATGGAACTCTTCCACAACGGACACCTAATGAGCCAATAGGAGGAGGGCTGCCGGTGGGTGACGCCAAATCTATTGGTTTAATCTCCCACATCTGCACCAGCCACCTCCTCATACCCATTAGTTTACCTTTTCTGTAGGTGTGGCCCCATATAGTAATAAATAGGTGTATTACTAATGTCCAAAAATCACGTAAGTGGGGAGGCTTCAAGTGTCATCTTTTCAAAACACATCAGGTTAGAATGGTCTAGTGTTATTAATGATATGTTGACTGGACATTTTTCCTTTTTTATTTATATTCAGGACTATCTCAAATCCCTCAGCTATCCATCCATCCATCCATCCATTTTCCAACCCGCTGAATCCGAACACAGGGTCACGGGGGTCTGCTGGAGCCAATCCCAGCCAACACAGGGCACAAGGCAGGAACCAATCCCGGGCAGGGTGCCAACCCACCGCAGGACACACACAAACACACCCACACACCAAGCACACACTAGGGCCAATTTAGAATCGCCAATCCACCTAACCTGCATGTCTTTGGACTGTGGGAGGAAACCCACGCAGACACGAGGAGAACATGCAAACTCCACGCAGGGAGGACCCGGGAAGCGAACTCAGGTCCCCAGGTCTCCCAACTGCGAGGCAGCAGCGCTACCCACTGCGCCACCGTGCCGCCCCTCAGCTATCCATTTACATAAATAGTTTTTCCAAAGGTTACTGATAATACCTTTGCTGTTGTGCAGTAAACCACATCCTTACCCTTTCAGCAGCCTTACCATCACAATCAGAATTTCCAAACCCCTCTCCCGTTTTCCTAAAAAATAATTTATTTAACCTAAATATTGACTGCTACAGTTCTTGGTTTCTTTGCTTTTTAACCTATTGTATAATTTCTGATGTTATCATCCTTGTTATTGTTTGCACAGCTGTACTAGTACTTTGCTTTATCCAAGATTTTACACAATTTTTGCTACTCATCGATTATATACTGTATAGCAATCAGCCCCAATAATAAAATCATCTGCCTAATATTGTATAGGTCCCACTCATGCTGCCAAAACACCTCTGACCCATCAAGGCATGGACTCCACAACACCTGTGAAGGTGCTCTGTGATATCAGGCATCAAGACATTAACAACAGATCCTTTAAGTGCTGTAACCTGCAAGGGTAGATCTCCATAGATTGGACTTGTTTTTCCAGTACATCCCACAGATGCATGATTGGATTGAGATCTGGGAAATTTGGAGGCCAAGTGAACATCTTGAACACTTTGTCATGTTCCTCAAACCATCCCTGAACAATTTTTGCAGTGTGGCAGGGTGCATAATCCTTCTGAAAAAGGCCACTGCCATTAGGGAACATCATTGCCATGAAGGGGTGTATGTGGTCTACAACAATCTTTAGGTAGGTGGTACATGTCAAAGTAATATCCACATGACTGCCAGGACCCCAGGTTTCCCAGCAGAACATTGCCCAGGCCATCACGCTGCCTCCACCAGCTTGCCTTTTTCCCACTGTGTATCCTGCTGCCATCTGTTTCCCAAGTAAACAACACACACGTCTGTCCACATGATCTAAAAGAAAATGTGATTCATCAGTCCTAACAACCTTCTTCCATTGCTCCAAGATCCAGTTTTGATGCTTAGGTGTCCATTGTAGGTGATTATTTATATATATATTGTGACAGATAGGGGGCACTATCACTCCCTTTGAACCCTCAAATCAGACTTCAGACACCAGATAAAAGTCCAAATTATTGTTTTATTAGGACAATAATGTACACCAAGCACCCTCCACTCCACAATACTCATAAATCAATACAATAATACACTACTAATAATCAATCCTCCACTGCCAGACGCGTTGTCACCCTTCCTCCAGACTCAGCTTGTCCATCTGGGATTTCCCAGAGTCCTTTATAGTCTTTGACCCAGAAGTGCTTCTGAACCCTCAGTACATGCGACTCCCTAGCACTTCCGGGTCAGATCAAAACTCTTCTTTTTCATCCCGGAAGTACGTAATTTCCCCTGTCGCTGTGACTAAGACGTACTTCCAGGTTATTTGGGAAATAGAAGTCCTTGCTCCTTCCTGCAGCGTCCCCTGGAGTCCCCCATGGTATCCAGCAGGGCTGTGATGTAAAACTCCACTGTCCATGATGCCCTGCTGGAACTCGGGGCACCCCTATGTTGCAAGAAGGGCTCCACCTGACGGCCTGGGGGTACTGGCCGGGATGAACGGCCGGCCATATCCCACAATATATATATATATATATCCATCCATCCATCCATCCATTATCCAACCTGCTGTATCTTAACTACAGGGTCACAGGGTCTGCTGGAACCAATCCCAGCCAACACAGGAAACAAACCCTGGGCAGCCCACCACAGGGCACGCACACACACACACCCACACACCAAGCACACACTAGGGACAATTTAGAATCGCCAATACACCTAACCTGCATGTCTTTGGACTGTGGGAGGAAACCAGAGTACCCGGAGGAAACCCACACAGACACGGGGAGAACATGCAAACTCCACGCAGGGAGGACCTAGGAAGAGAACCTGGGTCTCCTAACTGCGAGGCAACAGCGCTACCCACTGCGCCACCTATATATATATATATACAGTATATACTGTATATATATACTGTATATATATATACTGTATATAGATAGATAGATAGATAGATAGATAGATAGATAGATAGATACTTTATTAATCCCAATGGGAAATTCACATTTTCCAGCAGCAGCATACTGATACAATAAATAATATTAAATTAAAGAATGATAATAATGCAGGTGAAAAAAAGACAATAACTTTGTATATGTTAAATGTTAACGTTTACCCCCCCGGGTGGAATTGAAGAGTCGCATAGTTTGGGGGAGGAACGATCTCCTCAATCTGTCAGTGGAGCAGGACAGTGACAGCAGTCTGTCGCTGAAGCTGCTCTTCTGTCTGGAGATGATACTATTTAGTGGATGCAGTGGATTCTCCATAACTGATAAGAGCCTGCCGAGCGCCCTTCGCTCTGCCACAGATGTTAAACTGTCCAGCTCCATGCCAACAATAGAGCCTGCCTTCCTCACCAGTTTGTCCAGGCGTGAGGCGTCTTTCCTCTTAATGCTGCCTCCCCAGCACACCACCACGTAGAAGAGGTCGCTCGCCACAACTGTCTGATAGAACATCTGCAGCATCTTATTGCAGATGTTGAAGGAAACCAGCCTTCTAAGGAAGTATAGTCGGCTCTGTCTTTTCTTGCACAGTGCATCAGTATTGGCAGTCCAGTCTAATTTATCATCCAGCTGCACTCCCAGATATTTATAGGTCTGCACCCTCTGCACACAGTCACCTTTGATGATCACGGGGTCCATGAGGGGTCTGGGCCTCCTAAAATCCACCACCAGCTCCTTGGTTTTGCTGGTGTTCAGTTGTAGGTGGTTTGAGTCGCACCATTTAACAAAGTCATTGATTAGGTCCCTGTACTCATCCTCCAGCCCATTCCTGATGCAGCCCACGATAGCAGTGTCATCAGCGAACTTTTGCACATGGCAGGACTCCGAGTTGTATTGGAAGTCCGATGTATATAGGCAGAACAGGACCGGAGAAAGTACAGTCCCTTGTGGCGCTCCTGTGTTGCTGACCACAATGTCAGACGTGCAGTTCCCAAGACGCACATACTGAGGTCTGTCTTTAAGATAGTCAACGATCCATGCCACTAGGTATGAATCTAAACCCATCTCTGTCAGCTTGTCCCTAAGGAGCAGAGGTTGGATTGTGTTGAAGGCGCTAGAGAAGTCTAGAAACATAATTCTTACAGCACCACTGCCTCTGTTGAGGTGAGAGAGGGATCGGTGTAGCATATAGAATATATATATATATATATATATATATATATATATATATATATATATATATATATATATATATATATATATTGTGGGAACCAGCCCGGACACAGACAGGCAGACACCAATGGTTCAAAACACCACACACATTTATTGTACATTTCTATTTACAATGTCCCAAAGCACACAACCCCTGTGCCCCTGCACCACACACCCTCAGTCCAGGCCTCTTTCTCTCTTGCCTTCCTTCATCACCTCCACTCCTCTCCTTCGAGCTATGTCCACTTCCACCCGACTCCAGCTGACGAATGGAGGGAGGCAGCCCCTTTTCAATCCACCCGGACGTGCTCCAGGTGCCTCTTGACGAGCTTCTGGCAGCACTTCCTGGTGTGGCGGAAGTGCTGCACGAGCACCCGGAAGCACTTCGGGTGTCCCTGGTTGTCTTTCCGCCAGCACCTCTGGGTGTGGCGGAAGTGCTGACATCCAGGGCTTTTCAGGCATCTGGGCGCTCCCTGGCTGTGACCACGGGCCCCTATAGGGTTGAGATTCCATGCTCTGTTCTCGTGGTCCCCATACCAACCAGGGCGGCTGCCCTCTTGTGGTCCAGAGGAGGCGTAGTCCCTCTTCCGGTCCTTCCAGGCGTCCCGGCTGGGTACCGCCCCCAGCCGCTCACCACAATACATATATATATATATATATATATATATATATATATATATATACTAGCAAAATACCCGTGCAGAGAAGTAGTGTGTTAAAGAGGTTATGTAAACATATATATACATATACATATATACATATATATACATATCTACATATACACATATCTACATATACATATATATACATATACAAATTTACACATCTACATATATATATACATATGTACATATATATACATATAAATATATACATATCTACATATATATACACATATATATACATATGCACATATATATATAAATATAGACATACATATATACATACATACATACATTCACATATATATATATATATATACATATCTACTTATATATATATTCACGGCATTCGTAGTCTGAATCACAATCTGATTGTATGGGTGGTTACCTACCAGGTAACGCTTATGGTTGGCCAGCAAGTCAGCTAACATCAGCCACGGTGCCTTCAGTTGTGAGAAGCAGATCATAGAATGGTTGAAAATAGTTTACTGTCAAATAATGCAAAGAGTACGCGACACGTGTTTCGCCCTAATTCTGGGCTCATCAGGCGTACAAACTCACTGCATATAGCCAAATTCCCGGGCTTTGCAGCGGTGAAGTATTGCTTTTAAATTTTAATTAAGAAGAAAAGAAAACCTTGTATGTGTCACTCGCTCGCTTCTTATTGTTTCGCTGCCTTCTCAATTGTGTAATGAATGTTTTCTTCAGTGCTCTGGGGCTCTTCCTTGTTTTCTACGTACTGCGTTCACAGTCAGTTCACGTGATTACGTGGGAGGCGTGATCACGCGATACACAACCCCACCTCCCACGGCCAGCGAGCTGCAGTCCATTACAGTATATGGACAAAAAAGAGGTTCCAGTTATGACCGTTACGCTTTGAATTTCGAAATGAAACCTGCCTAACTTTTGTAAGTAAGCTGTAAGGAATGAGCCTGCCAAATTTCAGCCTTCCACCTACACGGGAAGTTGGAGAATTAGTGATGAGTGAGTGAGTGAGTAAGTGAGTGAGTGAGTGAGTGAGTGAGTGAGTGAGTGAAGGCTTTGCCTTTTATTAGTATAGATATATATATATATATATATATATATATATATATATATATATATATATATACAGTGCTTCAGGTGATAATTAACCTAATTCAGGCTGCACTTCCGGGTGTGGCTGCATTCCAGCCCACACAGGCTCGTTAAGCTGTGCAGCTCCTACCGGTGGTGGCCACAGAGCCCAACAGGGCTGAGCCCTTAAGTCCCACGCCTGTGGCCCCAATGGCTGCCACCACACATTCTGGCTGGTCCCCTGGACCCAGTGTCAAGGGGGTGTCCCGGCCAGGCATAGGTCCTGGCCTTCTGCCACAATATATAATAGTCTTTTACTGTAAATGCTGCAGGAGATAAAAAGGAGTCCTACAGGATGATTCCTTGCCCAGATAGGATGCCATGAGAAAAGAGATTGAAAGGACAGGCTCTCTGACCAGATAGGTACAAGACTCCTTACCCAGCAGGGAGGCCAGCATGATGAGAAGACCAGGAGAGACACTAGCTTTTGGGTACTATATCCCCAATACACTAGAGGGCAGCTTCCCTTGGATTCAGTTCCCCTTCGGATACCCACAGGGCATCATGGGAATTGGAGTTCCGGAACACAGCCCTGTTGGGTTCTGTGGGTACCATTAGGGGGCACTGCAGGGGGATATGATCCCTACTTCAGGAAACTCTTGTCTAACCCAGAAGTGTTTCCTATGGACCATGTCCTAGCCACGGAAGTACCGCCAGGTTAAAGATTAAAGAAGTCATCTTAACTGGCAAACAGAGTCGGGAGGAAGTGGATGAGGCTTGATGGGACGTGTGTGAAGAAATAGGATTCTTTTCTGGGCTGGTTACTTTGATTCTTCTTATTTTGATCTGTGGAGATAACATTTATTAATAAAAAAGGACTATATTTGAATTTGTGATTGATTTGGATGTGATTGCGATGGGGGTTTGGGGCTCAGTGGTGCCCCCTACTGGTTAATATATATATATATATATATATATATATATATATATATATATATATATATATATATATATATATATATACTAGTCATTTAGCCCGTTACAATAACGGGCGCTAGAACAGTACTGCATAAACATTAGTAGGAACAGTCTATATTAAATGGCAAGGGACTTTGACCTCATTCTTTTTGTTGGTCATATTTTTCTTTCTTTCAGCCTAGTTTTTGTTGATGTTTACTTGCTGAGCTGACAGTTCTTCGTGGGCTGCCGCCGTGTATTGTGTGTCTTTAATTTTCTGTGACAGTAATACTGTCTTGTACGTCTGCTGGCTTGTACGTCCGTAATATACCTTTAATTTTCTCTGGCGGTAATACAGGCGTGCGCGTCGGTAATATGCCTGTAATCTCCTCTGACAGTAATACTGGCTTGTATGTGGCTGAAATATGCGTCACTGTATTGTGTACCTTTAATTTCCTCTCGCAGTAATACTGGTTTGTATAAACGCCTCTAACTTTCTCTGACCGTAATTTCGCGTGTCGCACCGTGCCCCGTGCATGCACATTTCACCAGAAGACACACACACACGGACACATGGACGCACACAGGGATTTTATTAAAGATGATATATATATATATATATATATACTGTATATATATATATATATATATAGTATATATAATATATAATGTAATATATATACAGTATGAAGCTATGACAGAATTAATTATTAAACACAAGGAAAAGGACTGAATGTTAACTCAAGGGTTAAACTAAAGGTAACTTAAAGCTGAAAGTGCAAGAGGTCTCTGCTTTTCTTAGAGAAGCCACCAGCATAAGTTTCCAATTTTAGAACATGGTAAATGAGTAACAAACACCCCTCCAGAAAGCAGGGATAAACTGAAGGAAAAGTCCATGCACTCCTCCTATGAAACTGTGCTAAGCTCAATTGCACAATCTGCTAAACACCCCTGTTAAGAAAGCGATGATCAGAATAATGGGAGAATCAACATGAGTCAGAAATTACTGGTGCCATAAGTTGATTGGAGGAGCTAATAAAGTTCTGCATATTAAGAGTCAGATGATGTGATGTATTAGATAAGGTGATGTAATTAGAAAAAAGTATAAATGCAGATGAACTGTTAAATGTATTGCTCACTCCATGGACTGAAACATTTGCAAATAAAGAAATGTTCTGCACTCTCATCTGAGCTCTGTGATTTCCTTCTTTGAAAGTAGATGAAAGTTTTTTTTTTTTTTTTACATGACACTACAGGAAGTGGCAGAGAATAAATATGACTATCTAACCTGAATCACTTTCTATCTTTTGGTAAGAAAAATGGTGTAAATTCCTCAGTATGTTTCTAATTATCAAGAACAATCAAAATATCAATTGGACATTTTTAGAAACAGCACCCATGAGATCAACAGTACCATTATACAGTAAATTTGTTTTTGGCCTGTCAAAAATTTTAGAAACAGCAGCTTGAAGAAGTCGTCAGACCCTTTTTAAGATGTTGTTTGATTACAAAGTATACTTACATATCTTGTTTCAGTGTCTGTACCGTAGACTCACATACTCAAGACAAAATGCTTAAAGAAGAAATAATTTGTTAGGATCTGAACTATAGCTTGTGGTGAATGAGTCCTATAAATAGTTGGGGTGCCAATTGGGTCACCCCACTTAATATCTTTTTCTAAACAAAACAGGTTGCAATTAAATAAACTGGTGAACAGGGGAACACAAAATATGCTTCTGGATTGTTTTATTGGGAGCTCTGTCTTTGTGCAAGTTTGGGTCTAAGTGAGATGCCATCTTTCTGGGATGGGCTCTTTGTATATGTTTCCATTCAGAAGAGGTGGAAGTTGAGGAAATGATGGGGGTGTGGCCAGTTAGCTTCAGACAAGACAGTTAGCGACAGTGTCCCTTCTCACCCTGGGGTGGTACAACATACCTGATCAAAGCTAGCAAGGTGATCCTCAGACGTGCAAGCGTGGCAAGGTCTATACGCAAAGGTCAACCACCTTTCCTCAAAAACTGATCTAATGACAGATGAATGCTAATTTTGCCAAAGATAAAGCCCTAAGCTAATGGATAATTTTACTGTAAAGAGAAAAATTGATGTTTGGACTACGAACATGGTACTGCCCTCCTTTCATGTTTGTCCTCTGTTTAAACAAACTAGACTTCTTTTTATGTACAGTATGTGTGATTTACACTGTATATCATCTGATATTGTATTTAATATTTAGTACTTTATTTGTTCTTGACTTTTGGATTTATTTATTGTCTGGCCTGTCATACTTTTGCCTGTCATATGTGGCAGACTTGCAAATAAGAATTTCTTTTTACGATTTTCACCCGACAGTAAAGCTGCTTGAGCTGCAACACTGATACTAAACTGAGCGGGGCACGTAGTCATGATAAAGTTACTCCATTCTCAGATTTTGCTACACTCACTGGGAACAGACCTACTGTTATGGTGAGTTGTTTTGTTTAATGGATTAAGTATATACAGTATATAAGAATATGTAGACTTTATTATTCTAGAGGGAAATTTGTTTGCAGCAGAAAAGTACAAAACATAAGGTATTATTACACAGGTACAACAGAATAATCCAAGACACAAAAACTGACAACTAGTGCTATTACTTATACAAACAACTCAAGATTTGTACAAAGAACAATAATTGCCTTTAACAGTACACAATAATAATAATTCTGAATTCAGCAGCAGTCCTACCAGTAATATAATTCAAAATGCTTACAGTCCTGGGAATAAAAGACTTCTTAAATCTACACCTAAACCCAAATCTGCAGCCTAATGGAATCTGCTGAAATTTAGGAAAAAGAGGATGGCTACTGTCTTATACAATCAAGTCCATTTCCTTTTTAACCTATTTGTAATACAGTTCAGTGAAAGAGGTCTGGTGTGACCCAATAATGTTATTGGTAATTTTTACAATGTTGTTAAATAGTTGGGCGGCATGGTGGCGCAGTGGTAGAGCTGCTGCCTCACAGTTAGGAGACCCGGGTTTGCTTCCCGGGTCCTCCCTGCGTGGAGTTTGCATGTTCTCCCTGTGTCTGAGTGGGTTTCCTCCGGGCACTCCGGTTTCCTCCCACACTCCAAAGACATGCAGGTTAGGTGGATTGGCGATTCTAAATTGGCCCTAGGGTGTGTGTGGATGTGTTGGTGTGTGTCCTGCGGTGGGTTGGCACCCTGCCCAGGATTGGTTCCTGCCTTGTGCCCTGTGTTGGCTGGGATTGGCTCCAGCAGACCCCCGTGACCCTGTGTTCGGATTCAGTGGGTTGGAAAATGGATGGATGGATGTTAAATAGTTTCTATTTTTAATACTGCGGTTGCCAAATCAACATATAAAAACAAATCTAACAACAGATTCAGTAAATCTTAAAACCTACTTTCGAAAAAACAAACACATAACAAGCGTAAAACTATACTAACAGGTGCCCTCTTTACTGTATCAACTGCTTTCTGCTCTGCCATAATGTGTACCTGATGCTGCTGCTTCTCAGCATGCCTGCTCCTGCAACTACATAAGATTCTGAAATACTTGTTTCATTAAAGATAAGAAAAATATACAGTGAGCATATCATCTGTTGATAGAACCAGATGCATGGATTCTTTTGTCATTTATGATCTTAACCTCAATTGGATGAATGCAGAGAAATAACCCAGCCACAGGGGATGCACAAACCAGTGTGTTTCTTCGTGCCAGTCCTAAGCCCAGATAAATGGGGATGGTTATGTCAGGAAGGGCATCTGGTGTAAAATTTTGCCAAATCAATATGCGGACAACAATACAAATTTCCATACCAGATCGGTCGACCCCCGGGTTAACAATGACTGCCACTAGTACTGTTAGTCAACAGGGTGCTGGTGGAAATTGGGCTACTGTTGGCCGAAGAAGAAGAAGGAGAAGAAGAGGGGGGGAGACATGTCCGGAGGCAGGAAGAGAGGAGGAAGGTAAAGACATTGGAATTCAGGGTAGGAACTTTGAATGTTGGCAGTATGACTGGTAAGGGGAGAGAGTTAGCCGATATGATGGAGAGAAGGAAGGTTGATGTATTGGGTGTGCAAGAGACTAAACGGAAGGGGAGTAAGGCCACGTGGATCGGAGGTGGATTCAAATTGTTCTATCATGGTGTGGATAGGAGGAGAAATGGAGCAGGGGTTATTCTGAAGGAACAGTATGACAAGAATGTTCTGGAGGTGAAAAGAGTGTCAGACAGACTAATGACTATGAAGCTGGAAATTGGTGGTGTGATGATGTATGTAATTAGTGCATATGCCCTGCAAGCTGGGTGTGCAATGGATGAGAAAGAAGATTTTTGGAGTGAGTTGGATGAAGTGATGAACAGTGTACCCAAGGGACAGAAAGTGGTGATTGGAGTGGATTTCAATGGACATGTTGGTGAAGGGAACAGAGGAGACGAGGAGGTGATGGGTAGGTACGGTGTCAAGAAGAGAAATGAAGAAGGTCAGAGGATAGTGGATTTTGCCAAAAGGATGGACATGGCTGTGGTGAATACGTATTTTAAGAAGAGGGAGGAACATAGGGTGACGTACAAGAGTTGAGGAAGATGCACACAGGTACAGTAGATTACATCCTATGCAGAAGAGTCAATCTGAATGAGATTGAAGACTGCAAAGTAGTGGCAGGGGAAAGTGTAATTAAGCAGCATAGGATGGTGATCTGTAGGATGACGTTGGAGACCAAGAAGAGGAAGAGAATGAGGGCAGAGCCAAGGATGAAATGGTGGTTGAAAGTTGAAAAAGGAAGACTGCAAGGCTGAGTTTTGGGAGGAGGTGAGACAGGCACTGACTGAGTGGTAGTGAAGAATTACCAGACAGTTGGGAAACTACAGCAGAAGTAGTAAGGGTGACAGCAAAAAGGGTGCTTGGCGTGACATCTGGACAGAGGAAGGAGGAAAAGGAAACCTGGTGGTGGAATGGGGAAGTACAGGAGAGTATACAGAGGAAGAGGATGACAAAGAAGAAGTGGGATAGTCAGAGAGATTCAGAAAGCAGTCAAGAGTACAAGGAGATAAGGCACAAGGTGAAGAGAGAGGTGGCGAAGGCTAAAAAAAAAAGCGTATAATGAGTTGTATGAGAGGTTGAACACTAAAGAAGGAGAAAAGGACCTGTACCAATTGGCTAGACAGAGGGAACGAGCTGGAAAAGATGTGCAGCAGGTTAGGGTAATAAAGGATAAAGATGGAAACGTACTCACAAGCGAGGAGAGTGTGTTGAGTAGATGGAAAGAGTACTTTGAGAGGCTCATGAATGAAGAGAATGAGAGAGAGAAGAGGTTGGATGATGTGGAGATAGTGAATCAGGAAGTGCAACGGATTAGCAAGGAGGAAGTAAGGACAGCTGTGAAGAGGATGAAGAATGGAAAAGCTGTTGGTCCAGATGACATACCTGTGGAAGCATGGAGGTGTTTAGAAGAGATGGCAGTGGAGTTTTTAACCAGATTTTTTAATGGAATCTTGGAAAGTGAGAGGATGCCTGAGGAGTGGAGAAGAAGTGTACTGGTGCCGATATTTAAGAATAAGGGGGATGTGCAGGACTGTAGTAACTACAGGGGGATAAAATTGATGAGCCACAGCATGAAGTTATGGGAAAGAGTAGTGGAAGCTAGGTTAAGAAGTGAGGTGATGATTAGTGAGCAGCAGTATGGTTTAATGCCAAGAAAGAGCACCACAGATGCGATGTTTGCTCTGAGGGTGTTGGTGGAGAAGTATAGAGAAGGCCAGAAGGAGTTGCATTGTGTCTTTGTGGACCTGGAGAAAGCATATGACAGGGTGCCTCGAGAGGAGTTGTGGTATTGTATGAGGAAGTCGGGAGTGGCAGAGAAGTACTGTATGTAAGAGTTGTACATAATATGTACGAGGGAAGTATGACTGTGGTAAGGTCTGCAGTAGGAGTGACGGATGCATTCAAGGTGGAGGTGGGATTACATCAGAGATCCGCTCTGAGCCCTTTCTTATTTGCAATGGTGATGGACAGGCTGACAGACGAGATTAGACAGGAGTCCCCGTGGACTATGATGTTTGCTGATGACATTGTGATGTGTAGCGATAGTAGGGAGCAGGTTAAGGAGACCCTGGAGAAGTGGAGATATGCTCTAGAGAGGAGAGGAATGAAGGTCAGTAGGAACAAGACAGAATACATGTGTGTAAATGAGAGGGAGGTCAGTGGAATGGTGAGGATGCAGGGAGTAGAATTGGTGAAGGTGGATGAGTTTAAATACTTGGGATCAACAGTACAGAGTAATGGGGATTGTGGAAGAGAGGTGAAAAAGGGAGTGCAGACAGAGTGAATGGGTGGAGAAGAGTGTCAGGAGTGATTTGTGGCTGACGGGTATTAGCAAGAGTGAAAGGGAGGGTCTACAGGACAGTAGTGAGACCAGCTATGTTATATTGTTTGTAGATGGTGGCACTGACCAGAAAGCAGGAGACAGAGCTGGAGGTAGAAGAGTTAAAGATGCTAAGATTTGCATTGGGTGTGATGAGGATGGGAGGTGACAGGATTAGAAAAGAGTACATTAGAGGGTCAGCTAAAGTTGGACGGTTGGGGGACAAAGTCAGAGAGGCGAGATTGCGTTGGTTTGGACATGTGCAGAGGAGAGATGCTGGGTATGTTGGAAGAAGGAGGCTAAGAACAGAGCTGCCAGGGAAGGGGAAAAGAGGAAGGCCTAAGAGAAGGTTTATGGATGTGGTGAGAGAGGACATGCAGGTGATGAGTGTAACAGAACAAGATACAGAGGACAGAAAGATATGGAAGAGGATGATCCGCTGTGACAACCCCTAACGGGAGCAGCCAAAAGAAGAAGAAGAAGACTGGAATCAAACTTCACAGGGCATACAGAGCATCACAAATACACAAGTACTCACTGAGACAGTGAAATACAGAGAGGAAAACCTGCTCTAAAGTGCACGCCACCTCAGACTAGGGTGGCAGTTCACTTTTCAGCACAACAATAACTGAAGTATACAGCCAAGACAATGTTGGACTGTCTTTGAGTGGCCCAGCCAAAGCTCAGGCTTAAACCCCACAGAACATATATGGAAAGACCTGTAGATGGCAGTTTACAGTCAATTCCTATCCAATCTAACGGACCTTGAGAGGGACTACTGGGAAGAATAGGAAAAACTGCCCAAATTCAGGTTTGCAAAGCTTGTAGAGACTTACCTAAGAACAGTCAAAGCTGTAATTACTGCCACAGGGGCTTCTACAAAGTATTGAATTAAGGCTCTGAATATTTATATGAATGGGAGATTTTGGTTTTTGAATTTTAAGAAATTTGCAAACATGTCTTAAATTATGTTTACACTTTGTCATTACAGGTTATTGAGTGTAGATTAATGGGCTAAAATTAAATGCACAACACAAAGTGTGAAGAAAGTGAAGGGGTCTGAAAACTTTCTGACTTCACTGTAAAATTATGTGTGTCGTGATTTTTGTTGTTGTTAAAATTACCTTTCCACAATAAACTTCTTTACAGTAAATACATTTGTGGTGCAAATCACTCCTTTTGGGTTCTCTCCTGGAAAAGGATAGACTGAATTTTTCTGATTGGAGTAAAATAACTGCCTCAATGGCAGACTTTAAAAACTTTTTTTCTTAACAACCGAGTGTAAAGGGCTGTGAGGTTCATCAACAGACTGTGAACAGTTTGTGCTGTGCTGTAAAGTAATAAAAGTGGTGATACACAAGCCAAGTTATCAGGTGATATGCAATGTACATTATATGTTTTTGCATAAACCAAAGGCTACAAATTGTAGGTGAAAGTGCCAGACGTGATTTCTCTGCTAGGGTGTTGGTCTTCAATTTGTAAAAGTTAAATCTTGGTAAACTGGTGGCCCTTTGAGCATAGCAACACAACAGGGTAGTCTAGAAAGTAAACGGCTAAATGACTATTTTATCAAACATCAGAAAAAACTTTCCCTGGACTTGAAGGAAATAAATGGTACAGAGATGCCTCTTGAAAGTTGCTACATACTGCTATGTTTTGATAAAGCCTCCTTTAGTTATAATTAACACTATATGATGAATTTAATTATTACACTAGCTAACTTTTATATATATCTAAGATGAGACTCTCCAGAAGGACACCAAAATTTACATCATCGGTACGCACTGATGTATTGAATTGTACAACTACATAAATGAGTTTGCGATCTCGACAAAACAAAAAGTTAAATAAGACTATGGGTATGTCAAGGCTTTTCAGCTTAATTTAATTTAAATATGTCTAGTACTGATTCTCTACTTATATTTTTCTTTATTCTGCATATGAAAAAGTAAAAATATATATGTTATATATTTTGGATTGTGCAAAGCATTTCATAAAAGTGATTAGTTTATTAAAAAAAATAAGAAAACAAAAATAAAGGTATCTGAAAACATAGTATTAGGAAACACTCTGAAACCTTGAGATATTGT
The DNA here is from genome assembly GCF_900747795.2 of Erpetoichthys calabaricus. Lineage (NCBI taxonomy): Eukaryota > Metazoa > Chordata > Cladistia > Polypteriformes > Polypteridae > Erpetoichthys > Erpetoichthys calabaricus. The sequence goes on along the minus strand of NC_041401.2, from coordinate 139,111,456 downwards.
AGAAATCGTACATCATTCTCTTGTCCTTACAATGCTTTTTCAAAGAAGGAATTAGAATGCCACACGCCTATATCCGTATGATGTATTAACACGAAGCATTCTTTAAAGAAAGAACGGAAGTCCTCCAATATCCCAGAGTGCGCCAGTCTTGCGTATCTAAATCGCGCTTGCGCACTAACGAAAGCCCTCTTTTGGACCCTGCCGCTTCCAAGATGGTGAGTTATTGAAAATATAGAAGTGGTGTTAAACCACAATCTGCTTCCATCCCCATAAATAATGGACAGTTGGCTGATTAAACTTTTCAGCTGAGTAGTTGTAACAATATCTTACCCATATATATGTATTAATGTACGTTTTATTTCTTAGAAGTAGTCGTTATTTATGTAAAAAGTTCACATTCCATCGCAATGGCGGCGCGGGTGGATAAGCACCCTATGTACGGTGTGTAGATTTCATTTGTCAGTATAACATAACTGCTTTTTGCAGGTGTGCCATTATGAGTAGTTAATTTTTTTTTTAAAGTTAAACGTTTTTCGGTTAACTACTAGAAACCTCCATTTATAGTCCTAACATTATTAAAGGCCCTTGTTTTGCCTTTTCATTTGCTTCGGAGTCATCGGCATCACTGTTAAGACTTTAAGCATATAGTTTTGTGAGCGGCCTATTACAAAAAATGGGGTTGTGATATTTGGTGTTTGATTAATATCCGTTTTAATTTTGACAGATCTAAGCTAAATACGGTAAACTGCTGTTTCGCTTCAGTTCATTAAGGGCTTCCAGCTCACCCTGTAAACCCGCTTTGAAATTTGTTAATGCAGTTGAGTGATTATTAAATTGTAATCGCTAAATGCAATTTCTATACAAAATCTGATGAAAGGAAAAAGAAATGACATGATGGAAACTGCTGTTCATCAGATTTGGGAGGGCTGGCTTCTATCACCGGTCCAGTCAGACAGCGTGGAGTTCTTGTATTGTCCCATATATTACGGACATTATTAACCTGTCACACCCATTCCAAATTAATGACAAAATTTGGTATGTGTTTTAAGTGTACCCTTCAATTGATTCCAGGTTTTACTAGAATGTGCTTGGACACAGGAGAAACAGTATGCAAATTTCAGTGTCCCTTGTGCTTTTAAGAGACATTTAAAATAGTAAGAATGTGTAACATGAGTGGTACAATAAGCTGAAATCATTTTTTCCTTTTTAACAGGCAAAGCGCACTAAGAAGGTAGGCATAGTTGGGAAATATGGAACCCGCTATGGTGCATCCCTCAGGAAGATGGTCAAGAAGATTGAAATTAGCCAGCATGCTAAATATACTTGCTCCTTCTGTGGCAAGGTAAGAATCAACAATTTTTGACAAATGCTTTATTTTCATGTACAGTACAATAATATTAATCCAATAGTTATTTATCCAAAGTATCAGTGCCACAAAGTTGAATTTTAAAGCAATTTTTTTTACAGCCAGTTTTTTGGATTAACCTGTAAACAACAGAACATCATCTTTTCCTTGTTTTATTTGTATTTCTATTGATTAGCGGATCTTGCATCAAAAATTATTTTAATGAATATTCAGAAGTTTTTTAATTTTGGTTGTATCACTTTGTGACACAGTTCATTATTGCCAACCTGTATTGCAGCAACTACAAGATAGTGGAATGAGTATAATTTTTTTTTTTATTGGTTCTGGATGTTGAAGAAACATCCACATTTTTACATGGTCTAAAAGATATAGCATAAATCTTACCTGTGAATATAGTGAAAAATGGAAAGGCCAACAATGCACTTTATTTCGTACATATTAACAATGAAACTTAAAGTGCATTTTTGGTGTGTACTATGTTTCTGTGTGACAGTTTTGGCCATTTTCAACTGTTTTGGTCATTGTAGTCAATTGCACTTGGTAATGAAGAGGTCACAAATGTTAGGGTGTATTTATTTTTAAGATTCTGTAATAAAATAATTTGAATTTTTAAATTAATCATGCTGTGTTTATGTACAAATCATAAGTTATGAACATTTAATGCATTTGTTAGACAAAGATGAAGAGAAAAGCTGTTGGAATTTGGAACTGTGGGTCCTGCATGAAGACTGTTGCTGGTGGAGCTTGGACATACAAGTAAGTAATTTGCTTGTATAATATACAGTGGGGCAAAAAAGTATTTAGTCAGCCACCAATTGTGCAAGTTCTCCCACTTAAAAAAAATGAGAGAGGTCCGTAATTTTACCATAGGTATACCTCAACTATGATATTTTGGCCCATTCCTCCATGCAGATCTCCTCTAGAGCAGTGATGTTTTAGGGCTGTCGCTGGGCAACACAGACTTTCAACTCCCTCCAAAGATTTTCTGTGGGGTTGAGATCTGGAGACTGGCTAGGCCACTCCAGGACCTTGAAATGCTTCTTACGAATCCACTCCTTCGTTACCCGTGCGGTGTGTTTGGGATCCTTGCCATGCTGAAAGACCCAGCCACGTTTCATCTTCAATGCCCTTGCTGATGGAAGGAGGTTTTCACTCAAAATCTGACGATACATTGCCCCATTCATTCTTTCCTTTACACGGATCAGTCGTCCTGGTCCCTTTGCAGAAAAACAGCCCCAAAGCATGATGTTTCCACCCCCATGCTTTACAGTAGGTATGGTGTTCTTTGGATGCAACTCACGACGAGTAGAGTTTTTACCAAAAAGTTCTATTTTGGTTTCATCTGACCATATGACATTCTCCCAATCCTCTTCTGGATCAACCAAATGCTCTCTAGCAAACTTCAGACGGGCCTGCACATGTACTGGCCTAAGCAGGGGGACACGTCTGGCACTGCAGGATTTGAGTCCCTGGCGGCGTAGTGTGTTACTGATGGTAGCCTTTGTTACTTTGGTCCCAGCTCTCTGCAGGTCATTCACTAGGGCCCCCCCGTGTGGTTCTGGGATTTTTGTTCTCCGTTCTTGTGATCATTTTGACCCCACGGGGTGAGATCTTGTGTGGAACCCCAGATCGAGGGAGATTATCAGTGGTGTTGCATGTCTTCCATTTTCTAATAATTGCTCCCACAGTTGATTTCTTCACAGCAAGCTGCTTACCTATTGCAGATTCAGTCTTCCCAGCCTGGTGCAGGTCTACAATTTTGTTTCTGGTGTCCTTTGACAGCTCTTTGGTCTTGGCCATAGTGGAGTTTGGAGTGTGACTGTTTGAGGTTGTGGACAGGTGTCTTTTATATTGATAACGAGTACAAACAGGTGCCATTAATACAGGTAACGAGTGGAGGACAGAGGAGCCTCTTACAGAAGAAGTTACAGGTCTGTGAGAGCCAGAAATCTTGCTTGTTTGTAGGTGACCAAATACTTATTTTCCACCATAATTTGCAAATAAATTCTTTAAAAATCAGACAATTTGATTTTCTGGATTTTTTTTTTCTCATTTTGTCTCTCATAGTTGAAGTATACCTATGATGAAAATTACAGGCCTCTCTCATCTTTTTAAGTGGGAGAACTTGCACAATTGGTGGCTGACTAAATACTTTTTTGCCCCACTGTATGTAATAAACATAATATGTTACCTGGCTTCTCCCGGGAAATTTCGTAGAACAATGGTGCTGTCAGTTAAAGCAGGAAAGACTTTGGTGATGGTTGCTGATGAGGGGGCAGGGGGCATAGAAAAGGTGGTTGTATTACTGTGTCATGTGCTTTAGAAATACTGGGAGAAACTCAATCCTTTGCACAGGTTGTCAGAAGGAGATGAATAAAACATATAGAGCCAAAGTAGTTTTTCATTATTTTTGATAAATATTTGCACTGTAAATTTTCCTTTGACATTTTTAAAGGGTTCTCAAACGTTAATGATCTGACTTCTTTTTGTAGTGGGCTTGCACAATTTTAGCCTTGTCCATCTCTGGGATCACATGCAGTGCTCTATTGCTTCTTCCTATAATGTGTTGTTTTTTCCCCCTTCCCTGTAACATCGCCAGTGCCAAGTGTAATCAATGCAAAAGCAGTGTATGGTTTCCAAAGATACCTAGGGGGTGTAGAGGAAAAGGAAATACACTCGTGTGATTGGTCATATACTTGGCAAGCATTCTTAATTATAACATATTACCTGATGTTAAATAGGTAAAATTGGGAAACTGGGAAATATAAAATAGGTTATCCATAGCTATTTTTGTGGAATGTATAGCATGCTTTGATGTCATTAACTCAAAAAATATAACATCACAAAAAATGATTAAGATAGCTGTGAAAAAATAGGGGTTCAGTGTTAAGAGTATTGCATTTAGCCATGCTTAAACTATATGTTTTTGCCACTCTGAATTCCCAGTTAGATTTCATCGGACTCCTTTGAATTTTTTCGAATATGTTATACATTCCTTTTTCATTTCTTTAATTTTTGTAAGTATGAGATTTCTCTTTTTACAAAAATAAAACCTTTCCCCTCAAGTTTAAATAGGAAGAAAAGTGGAGTAAGATGTTAATGAATTTAAGTCCAAACATTTTCAAAGTATTTTTTGTCATTTTTAATAAAGGTGTACAGCTGCCGAACAACTCCAAACATTCAAGGCTGGGGGGCTGTCAAGAGGCAGGGCCTGTTAAAGCCCATTGCAGCACTTCTTGTGTGATTTTTGCGCTATACAAAAATAAATTGCTTTCATTTGCTACAGCCATTTTTATTTACATTCCGTAATTTTCAGCAGGAACAATTAATCATTCTAATACTCACCTGACTAATTGATTATCAGAATGTTATTTTGTTAAACCTAAAAAGAAGTGGTTTGAAGGACAATCAGCAGTTGGGGAGTGTGACCTGTGTTTGTAGAAAGCTTATGAGGGTGGGTAGAATGATGATATAGAAAGTGTACATTATAGCTATCCACTATGAAGAAATTATGGTAAGATCTGCTACTCTGGTGATATGTTGAGTGCAGGTAGAGGTGAGGCACAGTAGTGATATTGAGAGCGAGAGGTGCATGGAACTAACATGGTGCTGTCCCATTTTTGCCTTTTAAAGGGGCATTGAAGGGTGGGTGAGAAAGCTGTGTGAGGAGTAGTATAAAGTATGTGAGAGTGAGAGGTGTCACTTACAACAGAAGGTAGCTTGTGCCAGCCAAACACAGTTGCAAAGAGCAGAGGTGAAATGAGAATAATAGGGTGAATGTCTATTTGTTGTGTCTTCAGGAGAAAAGGGCTAGGGTAGTTTAGGCAACTGTTGAACGATAGGGTGAAGAGTTGCAGTGACACTGTTTGGCGATATGTATAGAATGGTCTCAACTTGAAGGATGCCCAGGACCTTGAACCCTAGAAGAAAACATTTTTGTGTGACGTCTGGCTAGCCTGTATAAATCCAGGAAACAATTGCTAAACTAGTGATGATGATAAAGAATGGGACCTATTAATGGTGGAAGAATAAATTATTCAGGTGAAGTTTGAAATAGCCAGCAATGTTGCCTTTTACTAGTTTGTAAAATGTATCTGGTTTGAATACAGGGTTGTAAAATGTATGTGGTTTGAATACAGTGCATCAGAAAACACCCTTTTCTTTAACATTTTCAGACTCTCATTTAATTGACTGGTCTTTTGTTGTCCTTCTGCATTCAAAAAAGTACAGTAGTGTGATTTGTACATGTACAGGACATTTAGAAATACCTATTTTTTGATATAGCTTGAAATGCATAACTCTTGTTGTGTTGCCCTATTTTTGTGTAGTTTGCTCCGTTGTATCATAATAAGAATTAACAAAAGCAGAGCAGACATCTGGGCAAACAGTGCTAGAATGATGAAAGGCTGTAGCTACTTTAGTGTCAAACCCACTCATTGGTAAATAAAGGACTAAATTACCAGAACACCTGGAAAACCAGAATGAAAATCAGGAAGAAAGCATTGTTAAAAAATTAAACCCATATAACTACTTAGTACATTTTAGAAAAACAAAGTGAGAAATGAGAGCTCACTTGATTAAGCTAGGCATCCAAATAAAATCAGTCGGTTGGAATGAAAACCTGCAATAGCAGTGGGTCTCCAGGACTGAGGTTGGAAAACTCTGAACTATAGCAATCACTTAATCATAATGTACTGTAATTGGTGATGTTAGGGCTGGTTAATACTTCATGCTCAGAACGCATGCGCATCATGGCTGCCACGCATTCCCAGCATTCATTTGACACGTCCTCAGAAATTAATGTGTGCACGAGTTGCAGTACCAGCAAAAAGTTGGGGGGGTGCAGTGTGATCAAATTGGAACGTGACACCAGAATCTCTGTTTACTATCTAAAGGATCGATGTGCGTGCTTTGATGTTTGATGAATGGTTCGATGTGGTGAAGCAAAATGCAGACGTACAAATGCATTTGTGGTGCTTTTATATTCAAACGTTGCACATTCTCCTACGTAATGACAAGATACATTTTAAAAGTCTTGCATACCATCTTTTGTGCTGTTTTTTTTTTTTTTTTTTTTTTTTTTGCGCACCTTCACAACAGCATCAGGATGTACAGCAGTGTGTTTGAACCACAGAGAAAAAAATAAAGGACACAGTGAAAGGGTCTATTTTGTGATTTAAAGTGGAAGTTTCAGCTCAAATGTCCACCTTAATCTTGTAGTTTATCATTAAAGTAGACAGTCGTAAACGTCCTCTTATAACCAACCCAGTTGTTAATCGCTACATGCTTCTGGGGCTTCGTCCTGAACTGCCCGCAGCAATTGCCACACAGAAAACATTAAATTTATGACATTCCAGCTCTCTGCCCATTTAGAATCCTTAGATTTATACTTAATACCACTTTCATGATGAAATGCAATAAAGTATGTATTTTACAGATAAGTTGTTAACTTCATTTAAATAATGAATACTGATAATAATTACACATGTTGTGGCAGCACGTTGGCTAAGCAGTAGCGCTGCTGCCCCGCAGGGAGTCAAATCCCTTGTGTTGCTTGCCTGGAGTTTGCATGTTTTCCTGGTTGGTTTCCACATTCCACATTCCTTCCAAAGACATGAAGGTTTGGGTTTTTGGTGACTGTAAAATGCTAGTGTATTTGTTTCTGTCTTGTGTCCGATGCATGCTGGAATGGGCTTATCTCTAGATTGATGGATGTAATCATTAAAACATCTTTTTCAGAGATATTGTTACAAGGTGTCCTCGTTAATTAATGGATGTTCAAGCAATTCAAAACACAGTGAAGCCGAATGTTTTCTCACAGTGATGATATTTTGCACTGCCACCTAGTGGAATCTTCCAGATTACAACGCTTGCCTAGCAGTAGCATCTGCTGGAGCCCCCGTTGCGTGAAGTATAACCCAGCTTTAATACTTCATCCACAAGCCACTTAATCTCCAAGTCATTATATAAGACTTAATGTAATGGTAATTCTGAATATTCTTTCTTGTCCGTTTTATGCCAGATGCGAAGTGAAGTGGCTTGGCTGGACAACATAGGACAGATGTTGTCCACCTGCCTTTTAACTTCCAGCTACAGGTTTTGAATGCCCTGCCGCCAAAATGCAGCTAAGCCAAATCCAGTTCAGTGGCTAATTCAGGAAGATTCAGCTGGCATAGTTGCTAACACTTGATGACTTACGTGAGAACACCAACAAAGACTGCCTTATAGAAATTCTGAAAGGAGAACCTTTTAAAATGTTTGATGCTTGCATTTCTTGATTAAAAAATGTTCATTTGATACTCTTATGCCTTTATGTAGGTTTAATTTGTTTGTCCCCACATGTATGAGCTGTGTAATTCCAGTGTTAATACTATTTAAAGAAATGCATAAGATTGTTAGCCCAGATGCGTGAAATGACATGCTGATAAAGCAACACTACATGTAAACAAGCAGTAACATGGAAGCTAAAATGATTTGCTAGCCTTTATTTTCAAAGTTTAATTGAGCTAATGCAAACATGTTTGTTTATAGGCAGTGACAATTAAAGGGAGTTCCTTTAGCAGCCTGCATTATTTGCTCAATAGTGCTTACCACCTTTGGCATATGAGTGTTCTTGCCCGGGAGAAACTAGGAGTGGGTAAAACTTAGAAATTAACTATAAATTCAAGTGTTGCCATTGTTCATGAATGCAGTGTTTTCTAAATTGGTTGTACATTTTCAGTAGTCTTTGCTAATCGAAAAATTCACTATAGTTGCCCAGTGTTGCATTGCGACTACAGTCGTCCCTCGCCATATCGCGGTTCACCTATTGCGGCTTCACTGTATCGCGGGTTTTTTAAATACAAGTGATCGCCCGCCTAACGCGGAAGTTATGTTCCAGACGCATCAGCAATAGGTGAAAATTTGCGATATAGAAAGACCATATAAATAAAAATTGTTATAGTTTAAGCCTTAAAATACCCATCCCACATGCTTTAAACACATGTAAACTTATAAAACACACTTTGTTAACACATATGTGGATGTTGGGCTAAGGATATGAGTAACATCTGACTATTATAAAACATTTTAACTTCATGCAAGACAAGGCAGTGAGACAGGAAAATAGGTGCTGTACAGGCTTTTAAATTATTGACACGCAGAGCTACAAGCAGCACAAAGTCCACTTCTCCTTAGCGTTCATTCAGCTCCCCACCCCCTTGACAACACGAAGTGGCAGGAGCGTACTGTGCCTCGGGGAGGGGGGGTTTGAGCGAATGTGGTTCAGTCCTCACACACCCCCACTCCTCCTCCTCCTTCAGAACTCGCACAGCGACAAGCAGGCATTTTGGCAGAAGTAGCACAAAGTCCATTTCTGCTCAGCGTGAGTTCAGCTGCCCCCCCTTCACAAAGAGAGTGGCAGACACATCGATATCTGATCGCTGTGTGTAGTGTTGCTCTGCGGTGTTTAAGAATGTAGAAAGTGTTTAAGAGCATAGGAAGTGTTTATAAGAGTGTGGGACCAGGTTAATAAGAGTGAGAAAGGTTTATAAGAGTGTGGGAGGGGTTTATAAAGCCCTAAAATATATATAAATAATAAAATATAGGTTGCTACTTCACAGATTTTCACCTATCGCGGGGAGCTCTGGAACGTAACCCCCGCGATAGGTGAGGGATGACTGTATAATGAAAAATTTGTGAAATTAGTTTAGTAGTTCACAGTACGTGATGTTTGTAAAGCATTGAATTCCTATCTTAAACTGTTTGCAGAGGATCAACTCTTTGTTCAGATATTATGAAGTTGAGATATGCGTCCAAATATGGAGCAATATTTTAAGACAAGAATGGAAGTGTTTTTCTTCTTCAATATTTTACTTTTTCCCTTTTGTGTTTGTTTGGGAGGAAAATAAAAAGGGGCAGGTGAAAGTGGTGCCATAATATTGTTTATAATTGACTCATTTAAATATCTGTAGTTTTCATATGTAGAAACCTCTTACCTGCCTCTCTTTCTCTTACATATATATACATAGTGTTTCTATATTTTTTTTTTTATAAAGGTTGTAAAATAAAAATGAAAAAGGTAGACACAGTGCATCCGGAAAGTATTCACAGCGCCACATTTTATGTTACAGCCTTATTCCAAAATGGATTAAATTCATTTTTTTCCCTCAGAATTCTACACACAACACCCCATAATGACAATGTGAAAAAAGTTTACTTGAGATTTTTGCAAATTTATTAAAAATACAAAAACTGAGAAATCACATGTACCTAAGTATTCACAGCCTTTGCTCAATACTTTGTCGATGCACCTTTGGCAGCAATTACAGCCTCAAGTCTTTTTGAATATGATGCCACAAGCTTGGCACACCTATCCTTGGCCAGTTTCGCCCATTCCTCTTTGCAGCACCTCTCAAGCTCGGTTGGATGGGAAGCGTCGGTGCACAGCCATTTTGAACATCTCTGGAGAGATCTTAATCAGATTCAAGTCTGGGCTCTGGCTGGGCCACTCCAGGACATTCACAGAGTTGTCCTGAAGCCAGTCCTTTGATATCTTGGCTGTGTGCTTAGGGTCGTTGTCCTGCTGAAAGATGAACCGTCACCCCAGTCTGAGGTCAAGAGCGCTCTGGAGCAGGTTTTCATCCAGGATGTCTCTGTACATTGCTGCAGTCATCTTTCCCTTTATCCTGACTAGTCTCCCAGTCCCTGCCGCTGGAAAACATCCCCACAGCATGATGCTGCTACCGCCATGCTTCACTGTAGGGATGGTATTGGCCTAGAGATGAGCGGTGCCTGGTTTCCTCCAAACGTGACTCCTGAACTCTTTCGTGTAAATGCCAATCTTTGTCTCATCAGACCAGAGAATTTTCTTTCTCATGGTCTGAGAGTCCTTCAGGTGCCTTTTGGCAAACTCCAGGTCGGCTGCCATGTGCCTTTTACTAAGGAGTGGCTTCCGTCTGGCCACTCTACCATACAGGCCTGATTGGTGGATTGCTGCAGAGATGGTTGTCTTTCTGGAAGGTTCTCCTCTCTCCACAGAGGACCTCTGGAGCTCTGACAGAGTGACGATCGGGTTCTTGTTCACCTCCCTGACTAAGGCCCTTCTCCCCTGATCGCTCAGTTTAGATGGCCAGCCAGCTTTAGTAAGAGTCCTGGTGGATTCGAACTTCTTCCACTTACGGATGATGGAGGCCACTGTGCTCATTGGGACCTTCAAAGCAGCAGAAATTTTTCTGTAACCTTCCCCAGATATGTGCCTCGAGACAATCCTGTCTCGGAGGTCTACAGACAATTCCTTTGATTTCATGCTTGGTTTGTGCTCTGACATGAACTGTCAACTGTGGGACCTTCTATAGACAGGTGTGTGCCTTTCCAAATCCTGTCCAATCAACTGAATTTACCACAGGTGGACTCCAATTAAGCTGCAGAACCATCTCAAGGATGATCAGGGGAAACAGGATGCACCTGAGCTCAATTTTGAGCTTCATGTCAAAGGCTGTGAATACTTGTGCTTTCTCAATTTTTTTATTTTTAATTTGCAAAAACCTCAAACATTTTTCACGTTGTCATTCTGGGGTGTTGTGTGTAGAATTCTGAGGGAAAAAATGAATTTAATCCATTTTGGAATAAGGCTGTAACATAACAAAATGTGAAAAAAGTGATGCGCTGTGAATACTTCGCGGATGCACTGTAAGTAGTGTACCGGGGCTAACTCCTTAGCATATTGTTGGAAACTTATCCATCCATCCATTGTCTCCCGCTTATCCGAGGTTGGGTCGCGGGGGCAGCAGCTTGAGCAGAGATGCCCAGACTTCCCTCTCCCCGGCCACTTCTTCTAGCTCTTCTGGGAGAATCCCAAGGCGTTCCCAGGCCAGTCGAGAGACATAGTCCCTCCAGCGTGTCCTGGGTCTTCCCTGGGGCCTCCTCCCGGTTAGATGTGCCTGGAACACCTCACCAGGGAGGCGTCCAGGAGGCATCCTGATCAGATGCCCGAGCCACCTCATCTGACTCCTGTCGATGCGGAGGAGCAGCAGCTCTACTCTGAGCCCCTCCCGGATGACTGAGATTCTCACCCTATCTTTAAGGGAAAGCCCAGACACCCTGCGGAGGAAACTCATTTCAGCCGCTTGTATTCGCGATCTCGTTCTTTCATACCATAGGTGAGGGTAGGAACATAGATCGACTGGTAAATTGAGAGCTGAGCCTTGCGGCTCAGCTCCTTTTTCACAACGACAGACCGATGCAGAGCCCGCATTACTGCGGATGCCGCACCGATCCGCCTGTCGATCTCACGCTCCATTCTTCCCTCACTCGTGAACAAGACCCCGAGATACTTGAACTCCTCCACTTGGGGCAGGACATCGCCACCAACCCTGAGAGGGCACTCCACCCTTTTCCGGCTGAGGACCATGGTCTCGGATTTGGAGGTGCTGATTCTCATCCCAGCCGCTTCACACTCGGCTGCGAACCGATCCAGAGAGAGCTGAAGATCACGGCCTGATGAAGCAAACAGGACAACATCATCTGCAAAAAGCAGTGACCCAATCCTGAGCCCACCAAACCGGACCCCCTCAACGCCCTGGCTGCGCCTAGAAATTCTGTCCATGAAAGTTATGAACAGAATCGGTGACAAAGGGCAGCCCTGGCGGAGTCCAACTCTCACTGGAAACAGGTTCGACTTACTGCCGGCAATGCGGACCAAGCTCTGGCACCGATCGTACAGGGACCGAACAGCCCTTATCAGGGGGTCCGGTACCCCATACTCTCGGAGTACCCCCCCACAGGATTCCCCGAGGGACACAGTCGAATGCCTTTTCCAAGTCCACAAAACACATGTAGACTGGTTGGGCAAACTCCCATGCACCCTCCAGGACCCTGCTAAGGGTATAGAGCTGGTCCACTGTTCCGCGACCAGGACGAAAACCACACTGTTCCTCCTGAATCCGAGGCTCGACTATCCGACGGACCCTCCTCTCCAGGACCCCTGAATAGACTTTTCCAGGGAGGCTGAGGAGTGTGATCCCTCTGTAGTTGGAACACACCCTCTGATCCCCCTTCTTAAAGAGGGGGACCACCACCCTGGTCTGCCAATCCAGAGGCACTGTCCCTGATGTCCATGCGATGTTGCAGAGGCGTGTCAGCCAAGACAGTTTTTGTTGGAAACTTAGTGGGAATAAAATGTGAATGAGAAGAAATAGTGTTGATTTATTTATATTTAAGAGCCTACTGATGACTTTTGACAAGTACAAGTGCTGCAAAATTACTACCGTACCAGTTTTATGTTCATGTGACTAATGGGTTAAATAATGTGTGTGTAATCCATTAATTAAGCCAAAATACTTTATCCATAAGAGGTTGAAAAATATTCTTTTGCTTGCTGTAGACATGCTTATATTCAAGCTGTTGATCAATTGCTATTTTTCTGTGTTCTAAGGTCATTACATATAAACAAATGTAGTTTCAAGCAAACATCTTCCTGTTAATGTTGTTTTGGCAAAGGGGTACATTCTTATTCTAATTGTGCAAGGAAGAGACTTGCTTAGATTTTAACTAATTATGTTACTATAATCTAACAATATATTGACCATATAATTTTGTAAATTGCTTTGTTCTGCAGGAACATGTTTTCATGCATTACATACAGCACATAGAATGCATTTTTTATTTGATTTTTTTGATTATGGAATTTTTTTTTTTTTTTCCCCAAACAAGTCTGGCTTGTATACAAAGAAAATAATGTTGTATATAATCAAATCATAGAGCTCCTTTACAACACACAAATCCAGAATAAAGTAAAGTAAATAACCGGGTTATTTTGTACAGACAACAAAATCCTTAACTGAAACTCGGGTTTACATGGCTGCATAACCAGGATACTTGCAAAGAAATGTGTGTGTGTTAACCTGGTTTTTGTGAGACTAAGAACCAGTCATTTTTGCTTAGTCTAGTCATTTTTGAAACCAGGTTATTAAAGCACATTTAAACACACTTGGATGTATCTAACTTGCTTAGAGTAACATTTATTTAAAACAAAGCTTTTTAATTTTGTCCTATTCACATACTACGAAAATAATTAAGATTTTTCTTTGTATTTTCAGTACCACATCTGCAGTTACAGTAAAGTCTGCCATCAGAAGACTTAAGGAGCTGAAAGACCAATAGATGACCCCAGTGTGGATGATCAACCCATTTTTTTTTGTACAGTTCAATAGTGAAACCTGTGACTACGTACTCTTGGGAAGAAACATCAGATTTCTTTATAATAAAGAAATGTTCAGTTGTCATTTGTTTGTTTTTTGTTTCAAAGATATCTCTAGTACTTTTACTTTTTGTTTGGAGGGGCAGTAAATTGGTTGTAAATATTTGCAATTAGCTCTTCAAGCTTTGTTTAGTTGGCGTGTAGAATTTTATTTGTCTTGTGTCATGATCCTTTCAATAGATTAAATCTCACTTCTGTATGTGTATTTCTCATTTTGAATGAGTAACCCCAGCCACTTAATTTTGTTTTTTGTTTAAAATACTCACTGCTAAGTACAGTATATTTAATAGTTAAAAACCAGTCACCATGTCTGCATGGAAATATATTAAATTACACCTGTAATTTACACCTTACTTTCACATATATTTAACTTAGGCTATTTACTTTCACTACTGTCAGTTTAATAGTTTGAAAGCCTGATAAGAACTGTGTGCATTTGCAAAAAAAAAAAGTCAGCAATAAATGGTAAATTCAGTTAGAAAACTACTTTCTTAAGTAAAGGGCATCAATTTATAAATTCTGATCACTGCATGCATTTACCAATATAAAAGACAAAATGGTTTGCCCAGAATATTAACACCCAAGTTTCTTCTTAGTAGTCCATAGGCTAAAGGTTTTGGTGGTCTGCCCATTTCACCAGCATGTGGGAAAAATTAAGTGTGATTTGAGGACTTATGAATTTTACAAGGTGACATTTAGGTAGCATTGCATAAAAAGAAAAGAAGCGTTTCCACTTCAGATTTGTTGCACGTTTTGAAACGTGCACACACGAATAAAATTAATTTTGAAAATTGTATTTAATGAAAACATGCACATCTCATTTTTTGATAAATTAGGTGTACAGGAAATTGTTCCTTTGTTATTGTAGCAGCCATTTGTAAAAATTAGTAATACTAAATGTCTTCGAGGTAGCTTTCTGGACCCTGACATCGATGGGGCTGATGTCCAGGTAAGTGACTTACTAAACCGGAGTATGCGGGAATTGGTTCAAGTGAAAACGAGCCTATTCACTTTAGTCGCTGTCTAAATGGAAGCCTTAAATTTAAATCTCTGCAAGTATGAATGTCATGAGACGTGATGGTGGCGTTTGTTAAACTTGTTAAGAAAATGACAGGAATTTTGTTGGTCAGTGTGGTGACATAGTCGCGCTGTAGCGATTTGGCTTTGATTTCCTTTGTTTACAGTATATGCTCGGAAGCTGCCGAGACGGGCGTAACTCTCCTTGCCCTGCCATCCTGAATTAGATTGCTTGGGCGACCCGGGATTTACAGTGGTAGGCATCACATTTGGACGTTTCTTGCACACACGTGTGGGTTTTTAATGTGTCCACGTTCTTGTGGGCCTGTAGTGCTCCTCGGCTACTGGTTTTTTTTTTTTTTTTTTCTTCCCACATCCCGGCAATGGCGAACATGTTGGGGTAATTAGAGACCAGCGTGGTTATGGGGGTGTGGGGTGAATGTGCCTGTCATGGACCATTCCCTACCTTTTGACAGATCCACACTTGTATCATTTTTGCTGTGTTGTAAGTTGCAAAGGATGCGTTGATGACCGAGTCCACAGAACAGCAGACTGTTTCGATTCGCATGGAAAAGGTACACGTACGATAAATGTGCCCAATCTTATGAAACTGTTTAGAGTGGCCAGCGTTAGAAGAATGGGCAACGACCAGGTCCTGGATTCGAACCTTTAACCGGCAGAGCTGCAGAGAGTGAAGCGAGCTAATTCAGCGACTCGGAAATGGCGTCAGCGGGCGGAAGGCTGTGCGGTGTGGTCCAATCAAAACGTCAGAAGCATCGTTTAAGGAAGTGCGGTGGAGCGAGTTAAAGGTGCTGACGCTAATGGTCACGGGGTGTTGCTGGGGGTTGTTTTGTTATGAATGTTTAGGATTGTTTATAACTTTTTTTTTTTTTAAGTGTTTTTTCCCTATACATCTCATTGAAGCTAAGTAACATTCTTTCCAGTTTACACTACTGATTAATGATTGATGTGTACAAATGCTGGTAATGTGCGATGACAAACTTTACACATTGTACCATATTGGGTTACAGGTACAAGTATCGTGGACTGAAACATCCTGCTTCGTGGAACTGCAACAACACTTGATCCTCCGTACCGAATTAAGCTCAGGATCAGCTGATCTCTGCTCTGACCCGTTGTTTTTCTCACCGCTGATTACCTCAGAGCCGAGGATGGCGCAAATAAAACTCGGTCGTAATTTAATAGTAGGTTTGACCTAATTTTCCTGCCAGTGTTGATATTCTGTGCAGCAGCTCTCAGTGCAGCGGCATGTGTTCATTCAATTAGATGGATGGATTTAAAGCATCTCAATCAGCGATTTTCAAACCCACTTATCCTGAGTAGGGGCTCGGGGAAACTATAAACTATTCCAACAAAAATCGGGCCAACGCCATCGAGTGATAGCCTAAATATTGGAAATGAAAATGTTCTGTATCTTATGCACAGTCTGTTCATAACAGCTTCATCCAGTCAGTTTCTGCTGGTCCAAAGCTGACTTTTTCCTGTAAAAAAAAAATCAATCCATTTTCCAGATCCACTTTTCCAGGGCAGGGCCACTAGACAGCTGGAACCTATCCCATCAAGCATTGGACACAAGGCAGAAGCAATCATTCAATGGGGCATTTATTTTTGTAACATATGTGCACTTATTGCATCACTTAGTATTCTAATGTGCACAAGCTGTTCCTCGGCTGGACTCCTATCATTTATGACTGCGTGACTGCATGCAACAGGAGATGTGCAGTCTGGTGAACTGTACATGGAAGTTGGGGACACAAAGTGTGTAAATTCCAAGTGTTCAAGACTATGCCAGCAGCAGAATTAAACAGAGTTGGCTGCTACCCTTCTGTACTGAATATTTAGCCTATGGTTTAATATTCTTGAATGAAATTCATGTTAGGGTGGCACAGTACAGAAATTGGGGTTCGTGTCCAGGGTGTTCCCTTGCCTGGAGTTTGCATGTTCTCCTCATGGGTTTCCTTCCACAGTCCTAAGACCTGCAGGTTAGTTGGACTGGTGATGCTAAACTGTCCCTTAAGTGTGTGTTCATCCTGCGATAGACTGGCGCCCTTGTCTAGGGATTGTTCCTGTCTTGCACCCACTACTTGCTGCGGTAGACACTAGCTTCTCCACAGTCCTGCCCTGGATATGTGAGTTTTGGAATATGGATGGAAATTCATTTTGCATGCAATTATGTTTTAGATGGGAACTCTTCAAAATACACCATTTAAGATTGCTTTTGCCTTAACCATTTTAGTTAAAACACACAAAATAGCATAATCCAAAATGTGACATCTAGATTTAAGGTATGTTCTTACATATGAAAAGCAACCATTACCTGTTTTAAAATCAGAGTGAGATTTTCACAATTTGCTCGTCAATGAAAATCATTGACTGGCTTTGTGCTCAGGGTTGATTACGCCCTTGTCCTGCAGTAACAATCCCCCATTGACCTTGTAATGATAGATAGATAGATTATTAATCCCAAGGGGAAATTCACATACTCCAGCAGCAGCATACTGATACAAAAAACAATATTAAATTAAAGATTGATAATAATGCAGGTAAAAACAGACAATAACTTTGTATAATGTTAATGTTTACCCCCCGGGTGGAATTGAAGAGTCGCATAGTTTGGGGGAGGAACGATCTTCTCAGTCTGTCAGTGGAGTAGGACAGTGACAGCGGTCTGTCGCTGAAGCTGCTCTTCTGTCTGGAGATGACACTGTTTAGTGGATGCAGTGGATTCTCCATAATTGA
The DNA here is from genome assembly GCF_900747795.2 of Erpetoichthys calabaricus. NCBI lineage: Eukaryota > Metazoa > Chordata > Cladistia > Polypteriformes > Polypteridae > Erpetoichthys > Erpetoichthys calabaricus. The sequence goes on along the minus strand of NC_041401.2, from coordinate 139,094,075 downwards.
TAGGAGCCTGCTTAGCGCCCGTCACTCTGCCACAGATGTCAAACTGTCCAGTTCCATGCCAACAATAGAGCCTGCCTTCTTCACCAGTTTGTCCAGGCGTGAGGCGTCTTTCTTCTTAATGCTGCCTCCCCAGCACACCATGGACTAAGTGTGTTCAGAACTTAATCATTGTATTCACAGGTTTTTGGAAGTCTCTGTAAGGCCCTTCTGAGTAAATAACACACAACAAAGAAAAAACAAAAGAAAGTTAGAAAATGAACACATTCAGATGCAGTCAATGACTTAATTAAGTGATTTGAAAGTTGTAGCCTTTAATTTTTTGTTTTTGTTACTTCAGCAATGAGAGCTAGTTTTCACAATTCTGTTTATTAAATATTTTTGTAACAAAAATTCATACTCAAAAATAACTGATAATATAAACTAGCTACATGTGTTGGTAAACTGCTTGCTTTTTAACAGTGCTTTAAAATGTCATGTAGTTACAAATATAGCACAAATGGGCTGCTTAGGCAGAAAATTATAATTTAAGTTATGAAAAAATGGCAGCAGTTGATATCCTATTGTTAGATGTTCGTCTATGACTAATTGTAGTACAAATTTCTTAAACATAAAATTTTTGAAAGATACGGAGCCCTTTAGGTGTCATGCAAAACAAAAATCCATTTGATCAAATTAATCCATGCAAATGAATCATCAACTTGTTTGAATGAATTACTCGATCAAACATCGAACAACTTAGTAACTCATTCTAACAAATTACATAACTCGTTCAAACTGATTATTATCATTTTTTCCCCTGACTCTTATTTCAGTATTATGGAAGTCCATTCTGCATTAATTCATTCAAACAGATTATTATTATTATTCTTCCACCTTGCAGTCCAGTTCTTATTATGGAGCCCGGTATGGTTTCAGTGAACTGTAAGGTGTTTGTTAACATCACTAAACCAGAAGAGGAACTAGTTGGAAGACCACCGCAGTTGAACCGGTTATTTTGAGGTGTACTGAAATGAGTTTCAAATGCAGGAGAAGTTACAAGTATAGATTTATGCAATTTTCTCAGAGAACGTGATATTCTGGAGTCAGTGGTGGAAATGTTAATAGAAGAAAAGGTAAGTTTAAAATCTAGTCAATAATGGCATTGAATAGCATAGAATATACTGAAACTATTGGCTGGCTAAACTGTTCCAGTTCACTAAACTGCATACCAGGAAAACTAAATAGTTAGAGAAATAAGAAAAAAATAATCCATTTGAACGAATTACGCAAGTCATTTGAATGAGTTAATAATTCATTTGAACGGATTAATAATTTGTTCAAACAGATTAATAACTCATTCAAAATATTTTTTTTTTTTCTGCTTGACACCTACAGGACTCCGTAGTACAAAGTACGTGATGGAGAGTTAAAATTATTGGCTGCTTTGGACCATGATGGAGAGCAGGTCTGCAGCTGTGAGGTTGTTTTTGGTGAGTACATCTTTGTTTGTTCACTCTGTGCTTACACAGCAATGTTTACACAATTCCTTTCCTCTTATGTTAGTTTCTAGATACAGTAAGTAACTTTTTAGGTGAGTTCGCATATAATACAAAAACCATCACAACTGAAATGTCCGTCTGTCTGTCCAGATGAAGTAACTTACTCTTCAAGGACATTTTTCAGCAGAGTTCAATTTTTGAGGTTTGTTGTGTCTAAAATTTCAAAATCTCCACTTGGAGATCCGTTTTGCTGTCTGGAGTGGCTCTCAGACTAGTAAAAGAGAACAGTCTACAAAATATGCAAGTTGAAATGAACTCTTGCAAGGTAAGTTAAATCCAGTAAACTAATATATAATCGATGTCTCACAGAGTATTCTCGGTTTTAAGACAAGCAAGTTCACCAAGGCATTTTAATGGGAGATCATTTTTAATTTCCAAAGTTTGTATGACACGCTGTATTTGACATATCTTAATGATTGAACGTTCTGAACAAATTGTTCTTAAAGAATAATTGTGCCAAATTTCAACAAACATGGTTTACTGACAGTTGTTTAATGCAGCCAGACAGATAGACATGGCAACCACAGTAGGTGCTTTGCATATTGTCTCTGAGTCCAGCAGAAAAATTACTTTTGGGCTCCTGTAAAAACCAGAATAAATGCTACAAATGTGGCAGCAAGAATAATTGGATCCATTGATTGAAGATCACATAAACATTTAGTTTATGTTCAAATTGGTAACTCATAATCTACTCTATCTCTATATATAATCTTCATTTGGATCTTGATCTTTGTTTGTCCACGAATTAATTAGAAGAAGAAGCACTAGATGGCAGTAGAGAGACAGCTAAAACATAGGCATTGCATTAAGAATCTCCTCCAGGCTTATACTAATGAAGACTGTAGTTCTCCAGTCACACCTCAAAACACAGACATTCAAACTAAACAAATTGTTGTGCTTTAAATTAACTAATCTTTATCTTTCTATATAATTTTCATTTGGATCTTGATCTTTGTTTTTCCGCAAATTCCACGAATGCGTAGACCACCTTCCAGTTTAGTATGTTGTTACTCACGGATGTCAACAATATGCCGGAATAACGAAAGGGGTGGTGGACAGTGTTACGCTGGTTAGCTCCTGAGGCCTGGTTAGAGAATGAGATTGCCGAAGATAAAAGGTATGTGCCTACGTAACATATGAATGAAAGAAAGACAGTGGGTAAAATGAATGACAGCGTAACAGCACGTTCCGGAAATTATTATTGTTACGTTGTAGCCGGCAAGTGTTGCGCGTCTCACAGTTGTACCCTGGCTTGCTCACATGTCAGTGAAGTGATCCCTATTTATGCTTTAAAGAGCCTGGATACCTATGTGTCCCCCTTTTATAACCATTGCTCCGTGTTTATTGCCTTACTCTTTGGATTGCCACAAAGCAACCTGCGAGATTGGAGAAAGGTTGAGAAGAGATCATGAGAGGAAACGACAGTGTCGTGAAAACGAGACAGACTGTGAACGGAGAGAAGCAGAAATGCTCCTACACCACCACATAATTACTATTCGGACAGTGATTCCGAGTAGGCCGTTCCTATCGAATCAATGTCCAAGGGTTTTGTTTTGTAATTTTGTTTCCCTTATAAAAAATCATAATGCTATGTGACGAAGGGCCCAGTTCACGACTGGCAGCCGTGTTTAAGCAGGGAGCCCTTCACAGACAACTTTAACACACGCAATGTAGTAGGGCGCACATGACTAGTATATATATAAAATCCTAAACCTAAAAGTGCAATGGTGACGTTTTTATGTCACTTTTTTTGTCATGCTTTAAATCGGGCTTATTTTAAAACCTACATATACTGTATATGTTTGGTATCATTCTTTTCAGAATTTATCAAACTTTAATGTGATGTTGTTAGAATTTCAGATTCTTATTCTGTTTTTAAATTATAAACTAAAATATATAAAGAACTCATGTGCCGAGAGACGGGACTTTGTGTCAAATGATTTAACCACGCCTGTGGCCGGAAATAAAACACAAAGAGTAGGACAGCTGCTGTCCAGGCTTTTAAATGTTCGAAGTGCCATGCGAGATGCAGATCATGCGGCACGACAGCAGCAGCAAGCCAGCAGCTGATCGAGCAAAGAGGAGGTAAAAAAAAAAAATTGCATTTGTTTCCCATTGTATCACTGTTTAAGAGGGGGTTTCAGAGGAGCGACCACATCTCCTTGGGTTGCGTTCAGCCCCCCTCACAACGCAAGTGGCAGAGACGCTAAGTGGCTGGCGAGCGAAGTGAGCAGGGGGGAACTCCCTAGTATTTTAAAATAATTCTATGTACATACAGTGGTGTGAAAAACTATTTGCCCCCTTCCTGATTTCTTATTCTTTTGCATGTTTGTCACACAAAATGTTTCTGATCATCAAACACATTTAACCATTAGTCAAATATAACACAAGTAAACACAAAATGCAGTTTGTAAATGGTGGTTTTTATTATTTAGGGAGAAAAAAAAATCCAAACCTACATGGCCCTGTGTGAAAAAGTAATTGCCCCCTGAACCTAATAACTGGTTGGGCCACCCTTAGCAGCAATAACTGCAATCAAGCGTTTGCGATAACTTGCAATGAGTCTTTTACAGCGCTCTGGAGGAATTTTGGCCCACTCATCTTTGCAAAATTGTTGTAATTCAGCTTTATTTGAGGGTTTTCTAGCATGAACCGCCTTTTTAAGGTCATGCCATAGCATCTCAATTGGATTCAGGTCAGGACTTTGACTAGGCCACTCCAAAGTCTTCATTTTGTTTTTCTTCAGCCATTCAGAGGTGGATTTGCTGGTGTGTTTTGGGTCATTGTCCTGTTGCAGCACCCAAGATCGCTTCAGCTTGAGTTGACGAACAGATGGCCGGACATTCTCCTTCAGGATTTTTTGGTAGACAGTAGAATTCATGGTTCCATCTATCACAGCAAGCCTTCCAGGTCCTGAAGCAGCAAAACAACCCCAGACCATCACACTACCACCACCATATTTTACTGTTGGTATGATGTTCTTTTTCTGAAATGCTGTGTTCCTTTTACGCCAGATGTAACGGGACATTTGCCTTCCAAAAAGTTCAACTTTTGACTCATCAGTCCACAAGGTATTTTCCCAAAAGTCTTGGCAATCATTGAGATGTTTCTTAGCAAAATTGAGACGAGCCCTAATGTTCTTTTTGCTTAACAGTGGTTTGCGTCTTGGAAATCTGCCATGCAGGCCATTTTTGCCCAGTCTCTTTCTTATGGTGGAGTCGTGAACACTGACCTTAATTGAGGCAAGTGAGGCCTGCAGTTCTTTAGACGTTGTCCTGGGGTCTTTTGTGACCTCTCGGATGAGTCGTCTCTGCGCTCTTGGGGTAATTTTGGTTGGCCGGCCACTCCTGGGAAGGTTCACCACTGTTCCATGTTTTTGCCATTTGTGGATAATGGCTCTCACTGTGGTTCGCTGGAATCCCAAAGCTTTAGAAATGGCTTTATAACCTTTACCAGACTGATAGATCTCAATTACTTCTGTTGTCATTTGTTCCTGAATTTCTTTGGATCTTGGCATGATGTCTAGCTTTTGAGGTGCTTTTGGTCTACTTCTCTGTGTCAGGCAGCTCCTATTTAAGTGATTTCTTGATTGAAACAGGTGTGGCAGTAATCAGGCCTGGGAGTGGCTACGGAAATTGAACTCAGGTGTGATACACCACAGTTAGGTTATTTTTTAACAAGGGGGCAATTACTTTTTCACACAGGGCCATGTAGGTTTGGATTTTTTTTCTCCCTAAATAATAAAAACCATCATTTAAAAACTGCATTTTGTGTTTACTTGTGTTATATTTGACTAATGGTTAAATGTGTTTGATGATCAGAAACATTTTGTGTGACAAACATGCAAAAGAATAAGAAATCAGGAAGGGGGCAAATAGTTTTTCACACCACTGTAGTTATTTACAATAATAATTACATAATTACAATAATTCAAATAATTTTATCAAGCAGACATGTAAGCAAAAAATTGAACACACCATCTAATATGTATGTATAAATATACATTTATTTACACATTTTCTCCAAGTGAGAAAACCCAAATCTAATTCCCAGATTTCAACTGTGCTCAGTCAGATCCACTGTGAGCACTTCACAAGGCACAGCAGCGCAGACAAGTATGGAAAGTGGATTTAAATAAAGATCTGACACAAGGGACATCACTCCCAGGTACTGTTACATTACAGATTGATCAAAATGGGACTGACATCAAATGCCACAGCAGGAAACCAAGAAGAGAAATGGGGGCACATATAATGCTGCTGGGTTGGTTATTCTAGAATTTGGAAGCTCTTTAGCCAGAGTCCCTGTAGAGATTTTATTCATCCTTTGAATTATAAGCAGGCATGGATCAAGAGTGCAGTGTATGCCCTTGAGTATAAGCTATGAGTAATCATCTCCAAATTTGCCTGGAAGCTAGACTAGCCATCTAAATGCTGGAATTATAGGACCATACCTGCCAGTTCTAGTTAGAATCTTTGCTGCTGTGTTTTGAATTGTTTTTAGAGTAGTGAGCAAACAATGTGAACAGCCATTCAACAAGGCAATAAAATAGACAGTTGCCCTTGTTGCTGTAACCTTTGAGCATGGGAAAGGCACTATATAAATAAAATATATTATTAGTATTAATATTCAAGATCCTAGCTTTCAAGGGCCCATGGTAGCGATAGGGATGAAAGTCTACAGTGGCAGTGGCAGTGACGTTGCAAATCTACAGTATACATTTTTCAGCCTTATCCATCCATCTTCCTAACCAGTTTATCTAGGGTAGGGCAGATGGCAACTATTCAGGCATTCATCAGACACAATGCCAGGTCATCACAGAATGAAAACACACACACACACACATATTAAGGGCCCATTTAGCACCTGGGTGAAACTCACACAGACATAGTTAACATGCAAAGTCCACAGAGGGATTATTTGGGACACAAACCCATGTCTCCTTACTGTGAGGTTGATTCTTTTCGGTGTTATGCTATTAATGTATGTTTTATGTTCTTTACCCTGTCCCTTGGTTTGTGATTGTTTTTGATGTTTGTATATCCTGACTTTGACCCTACTATTGTTTAGCTGTGTCATAAAGTGATTTTGTTATTCATTTTTTGTTATTAATGTTTTCCATGGATATTTTGTAAAATTTTTTAGCACACAGAATTAGAATTTTGAATTCACTAAATGTTTAAAATGCTGAAAATTATTTTGCACCACCTTAGACACCATTATGTTTTCTCTAGGACACAGCTATTTTGTGAATCCAGTCAATAGGATGTGACTCCTGGCTACCGTGGCTGTGGCTTTAGAGGTCATGACTCCTGATGTTGTTTATGCAGCGACATGTTAAGCATCCATTTGTTCGCCAAGCTTCGTGGATAGAAGGTTCCATTTATGTCTTTGCTTAATTTTTTTGACTCCTTTTACTCTCCTGGTCAAACACATTTCTAAACTGTTAGCTCTCGACCTCTAGCAGAAAAAATGTACTTTTCTGAGATACTGATTTGAATTTGTTTGTTGTTAGGCAAAGACTATTTGGTCCCTTTTGTTTCTGCCTTGTTTTCCTTGTTTAGTTTTCTCAATCCTTAGTTGAAATTTTCTTTCATAAATCTTAATGTGAAAGAATTTTTTTTTTGTATTGGACCAGTAGATATATATTCTTTCCTCTCTTCCTTTGGTTGACATCTTGAGCTTTAAAAGCCTTTGTTCCATTTTTGGCCCTGTAAAGGCCACGAGCCTGCCATATGAGTTTGGGGCTAGACAGTCTGAGCTGGTGAGGCTTACTCCTTTGTTTCAGGCAACTGAGGAGAGCAGGTCTGGGTTTTGTTTTGTTGAGGCCTGCACTCCTTTTTTAATATTTTGAGTGGCCAGATTACAACAACAACAACATAATAATAATAATAATATGTAGAAATGGTACCAGGAAGAATAATATTTTATAATCAGGCTATATGAGTGCAAGGGTTATTGAACACACAGATCACAGTGACACACTGAATATCAATTGAACTTCATTAGCGCCTACAGTCAGTAAGTGTGAGAGGACACTTGTTCTCCTGCAGTTGTAAACACATGAGAAAAACACACAGTGTACACCTGCTCTTAGGTCTTAAACAAACAGGTAGTCAAAGGTGCAGCCATTGGCCTTTTTAAAAGATAAGCAAAAAAAAATAATTGAAGGTATTCAGTTAAAGTCAGAGGTTTACGTACACTTAGGGCGAATTCTTTAAACCCCACTTTCTAACCCCTCCGCAGATTTTATACTCAAAAACTCTAATTTGACTTTTAATTTAAGACATATACATTGTACAGGGCAGAAGTAATTTTTCACTTTTTATGGACTACAGTATATCACAATTCCAGTGGTTCACAAGTTTACACACACTTTGTTAACTGTGCCTTTAAACAGCTTGGAAAATTGTAGAAAATGATGGCAGTCTTTTAGGCAATTAGACAGTTGATCTGGATTTTTCACAATACAATGATGGACCACTTTTATTTAACTTGAGTGTTCATGGATTTAGGGGTCATTCAAAAGGGATGTCAGTTCTAGCAAATGTTAAATTACGATTAGACAAGAGATCAATAGTAAGGTTGAAGGGGATTATGCTAAATTCAAAGTCATAAACAAAAGTACAGTCAAAAATAGACGTTTCCGAACAGAGTGTTCAAAACCAAGTATTTTTTAAAAGTCTTGGAGTCCACTTGGACACTACTTTATCTATGTCAATATCTTGGCCAACATGATGTTGCAGTTCATGTGTGGCATATATCAAGTGCCAAGCAACCATATAGCATCTTTGTGTCCAGATACACAAAATGATGGCGACCATGAAAAACTGACACACAATATAACAGCATCCATTGGAGAAAATAAACACATAAAATGACAGGCCCAGGAAAATTTTTCACATGGGGTATTATCCTGATTGAATAACATCACTAAAACAGTGGTAAAAATCAGTAATGAATAATAAGTAAGTCACATCATTATTTACAATTTGCATTTGTTTGCATCATGTAATTAAAGCTATATACTGTGGAGGCCAAATTGTTAAGTAGTCTGGGGACTTAATTTTTAGCTTTAGATGTGTAGACAAAGGGTTTTTCCTTAGGAAGAGTAGTCTAAAAGAGGGCGGAAATCAATACATTAAAGAGAAGGTGAGCGTTTCAGAACAAAGTAATCCCCAAATGGCCAGATGTCCAAAAAGTAAGCAAAAATTCCATATGCTAAACTAGTCCTGTGTTCCCTCACTATCACTAATTCCTTTGTTTTATGTAAAGATGCAAAGATAGATGTTATTTGCTAAAGAGTTCCCACACAAAGTCCCAAAAGTATTAAAAATTCCCACTAGAGTGGGAACCATTATATTTTGGCTAGACACCACAAAGGTCAACTAAGAATTGTTATAAATAAAGAAATATATATTACAAAAATGCTGTGCGGCACAAAGTAAACACTGAGGAACAATAGAGCGCAAAGGAGTTACCTGAAAGAACAAGAGCAATTCAAGGCAAACAATTTTCTTAAACACAAAACCCAAGAATAGAAAAAAAAAACGAAATCCAGGAGAGTCACAAGTAATCACAAAAGCAATAAACACAGGAATACTCACCACCACCACGTGTGAATTCCCAATGAACCGCAAGGGACTATGGGTCTCACACAGAGGGCATTCCCTTGCAGTGATGGACAGGTGACTCTGCCTCTTGTGGGACCACCCACAAAAAAAAGACAGGATAAATAGGCGAATACACATTGACATATAGAAACTACATAATCAATTAATATTAACAAAACAAAAGAATCAAAAGGCATAGAAATGGAATTGGAACCCCAGCCAGGTAGGACAACAGACAGAGATGTGCACCACTATCTCTTATAATGTTGATGTGATAATGTTACATGTCATGCCCATTACTAACAATAATATCACAGGAAAATAGCACTTAAAATGGGTATGCTTGTGAAGGATTGCTGACTACAACATGGTGACTCTGTCATGTCACTGAAACAATGATACAATTAAATAACAAATTACAAAATACAGATGAAAAACATAATAACCAATTGATCAAAACAATAAAATATTTTACAAGATACACAAGGATATATCAGTGTAACTGCAGTTTTTTAAAGAAATTTACGTGTTTTTGTTTCACAATCTGGAAGTTAAAAAAATAATAAAAAAATTAACTCATAACATCCTCATTTGCACTAGCAAAATATTCAATGATATACAAATGTAAGAGCAATCTTTTTTAAAGAAAAAAAATACAAATTTTAGAAACAGCCCCCTTGCTTCTGTTAACACAATCATTGTGTAAGAATTTTAATGGCATTAAAGAAAAAAATCTGTTTATTAATCAAAATTGTTCACCATTGCTAATACTGTCAAACTGCCTGAATAGATTCCGACTTTTCTGGTACACCTTCTTTGAGTGAAACTGTAAGCTCTAACAAGAGACCTTTTAGTTCTTTGTTTTTGTTTTTTACAAACACAGTGGTTTTATTTTTCTGCTCTGTAGAAGCTAGTTTGCATAGGCCAGCATTCACAACAGTTATAAAACACATAGAGAGTGTATGATGAGAGAGGTTTGTGGTGTTGTGCATTTTTAAGTAAATAAATAATGAAAGACAGTGCGGCTTCGGCTCCGTGTGGGTGCCGATGTATGTGAAAGTGTGCATGAGCAGCCCCGGGTTTAATGGGGGAATTGACTGAAACAACAAGGACAACTCAAGGAAAGAAATGTCTGAAAACAAAAAAGTCCAAGAATGGTGAGAAAAAAAAAAAAAAACAGAGCAAGAGTTTAAAATCCAGTAAAGTCACAAATAATAAAAAAAACAACAACAATAAACACAGGAAGAATCACCACCACCACCATGAGCACATTCCTAAAGAACTGCAAGGAACTGTGGGATTTCCTCAGCTTTTATAGGACAGAGGACAGTCCCTTGCGATGATGGACAGGTGGCTTGGCCTCTTGTGGTGTTTATGATGCTTACACAAGCAGATATGTGTGATTCACACAGTAAATCAAGGGCAAGGTGTAAAGTCCACTGCCTCTGCCACTATACCTACCCTATGTCTGCCAGACTAGAACCAGCACCAGCAGACTGTGCAATGAGATTTGTGTCTAGCTCCAATTCTAACTAGTGCCTGCACATTTTATAAATTATATATCACACATTTCTTTGTTTTGTTATTACAAGTGCCTAGGCATGCTAGCAGTATGCTTGTGCAATCAATCTGGGGAGAGGCACGGTCAAGTCATGGCATTGTGAATGAAGATCATTTGCTGGTTTTTTTGCAGCTAAGATGTTTGGCGAAGATAAAAAACATTCTTTCCAAAGATCAATTTACAACAGTAATCCACGCCTTCATTACAACCCGGTTGGACTATTGTAATTCGTTGCATGTTGGTGTTAGCTAGTCCACCCTGTCTCGGCTGCAGCTGGTGCAAAATGCTGCTGCACGCCTTTTAACTGGCACACAAAAGAATGAGCACATTACACCTGTATTATCCTCACTGCACTGGCTGCCTGTTCAGCTTAGAGTTCATTTTAAGATTCTTTTATTTGTTTTTAAGTCCTTAAATGGGCTTGCTCCGCCCTACCTCGCTGAGCTGCTGCATATGCACTCTCCTTCCCGCTCACTCAGATCAGCTGGTCAGCTGCTTCTGGATGTGCCTAGGACTCAGCGAAAGCTCAGGGGTGATAGGGCTTTTTCCGTTGTGGTTCCAAGGCTCTGGAATTCACTGCCGATCCACATTAGACAGGCCTCCTCACTGCTCATTTTTAAGTCTGCTCTTAAGACTTACCTTTTTGGTTTGGCGTTTGATCCTGTGTGAGCAGTTGATTTTACTCTGTTTTAACTCTGTTTAGATGTTTTTACTATGTTTTAATTAGTTTTATTTATTGTATTTTATTTACTTATTTATTATTTTGTTTTTGTTTAAAATTTATTTTAGCCTATGTTCAGCACTTTGGTCAGCGGCTGTTGTATGTAAAGTGCTTTATAAATAAAGTTGAATTGACTTGACTTGACACTCTTCTTAGTGTTATGCACAGAAATGGAACGCCACCCCTTTCAAAAAATAATTCTTCACAATACATCCATTCATCTGTTTTCACAAATTTATTTTCTCCAGATCAGGGTCATGTGAAGATGGAATGTATCCCAGCAGTAGTAGATACAAATCAGGTCTTAAGTTGCCACTAATATAGTTATCATGACTTCCATTTTTGAAAAGTCATATTTGCAATGTACCTTTTGATGTAGTAAAACCTACTGTATATTATATATACATATATGTCTGTTTTATTAATTGGGGAATCCTTTAAAATATATCAAAAGAACTGATTGTTATGTCCTGAAATGCATTTTCTGAAGGCTGATTTTATGTTTGTTAGAGCACGTCAGGAGCCCCCCTCCATTACCATGCATTTCAGCTGCTGTCAAGATCTCAGTTGACCTCTATTGTAGGATCACAAGATCACCACTCTGGCCCACTGCTGTCTTGCAATAAGACTTCAGGTTTGTGTCCCAAGTGGTCTCTGCACAGAGTTTGCATATTCTGCATGTGTCTTTGTGGGTTCCTTTTAGGTGCTTCCGGTTCTGGCGTGGATGACATCATTTCCTTTACCTAGTCCTTAAAATTGCCATCTTACCTCCACTTAATCAGTTCTGTTTTGGACTCTGTCTTGTAAAGAACTCACTTTTACAAACCTTTTGCAGCCAGGATCATATTATATGGGTGGCTGCCCCAAACCTTTGTGACTGTCTGGAGTCAATTTGTTACAACTGTAACCCATGACATCACAGGTCGTGCACTGCGGGTGTTCTACAGGGCAATACAGCTAGAAATAGTACATGGCTAAGCTCAAAATAGCAGTGCCCATGGAAAACCTACATGGTGTTGTGTAAGAGACATAAAAGTATTTATTTTCTTTTAAAAACGTTAAAAACATTTTAATGAACCAAAAAGTTAAAGAAAATTTTTAAAACATAGTTGTAAAAAAATTATATCAAAAGCAAATCATAACATCAGCAAAGATTTGCTCTGCAAATCAATGAAGTGGTCCTTCTGCACATTCAGCATCATCCATCAAATAAAGGTGAAAAGATTGTGAATCCACTGATGTTTTTCTAATTTGCCTTAAACAAAGTTTTTATCAAAATAATGTATGAGATTTTCCAAATGCTCCAAGATATTAACTTCAATCTAGTCTGGGTCATTTTTTAACAAGTCCCCTCTAGAGAGAAAAACAGTTTCTAGAGCACAATTTGCAGAATTGCTTTTTGCCCTGCATCTCTACCATGGAGCCATTTTGTTTGCTGGAAGACAGTAATCTTCTTATTTCAATGCAAAACAGTCACTTCTGACTGTTGGTGAGGCCACTCAAATGCAAGAATACAGTATATATACAAGGCAGAATAAAAACTTGGATGTCAGAGTCTTCTGGTAGTTCTTTTTCCCTTTCTCAAAGAAACATCTCCATTCCAAGTTCCATAACATGAGAGAAAACTGGCCCATTTGATCACCAGCATACAGTCTGTTTAATAAAGAAATACTTTGTGAGAAGCTCCCACAATTAGGAGGGATATCCATATTACTAACCGAGAATGCTAAACCGGATGATGGACGCAGGCACATCCGGCCATGGGCCGTAGCTGCAAAAAGACGTACTGCGCCGGCGCAACAAACAGTCCGCGAGAGTCGGCTGAGGACCCGAGAAAGGCGGACAAAAGAGGGCGAGAGAGGCGGATGAGGGTCCGCGAGAGACGCAGGCGCAAAAAGAGTCCGACAAGAGCACAGAAAACAGGAGTGAGCACATACAGAAAGGAGTCACAAAAATGAGGCTCAACAAGCACCAAAATAAGGAAAAAAAAACATTACAGAGTACTCAAACGAGGGGAAAGCACGAAACACATTGCACACGAAACTAAACACAACAAAAAAAAAAGAACAGACGAGCGCACAATAGCAAGGCACGACCATACCCCCGCCACCCTACAGGCACGGGACGGGACACACACCAAGAGGGGGATTCAACAAGCCCATGGAAGACCAAAAAAAAGAACACAAAACCACCCAAAAGACCCTACAAGCAAGGGACGGGACACACAAAGAGGGGGAGAGAGGCGGATGAGGAGCCGCGAGAGACGCAGGCGCAAAAAGAGTCCGACAAGAGCACAGAAAACAGGAGTGAGCACATACAGAAAGGAGTCACAAAAATGAGGCTCAACAAGCACCAAAATAAGGAAAAGGCACATAAAAGAGTACTCAAACGAGGGGAAAGAGTACTCAAACGAGGGGAAAGCACGAAACACATTGCACACGAAACTAAACACACCAAAAAAAAAAGAACAGACGAGCGCACAATAGCAAGGCACGACCATACCCCCCCCCCCCCACCCCCCCCACCCTACAGGCACGGGACGGGACGGGACGGGACACACACCAAGAGGGGGATTCAACAAGCCTATGGAAGACCAAAAAAAAGAACACAAAACCACCCCACAGACCCTACAAGCAAGGGACGGGACACACACAAAGAGGGGGATTCAAACAAGACACAGGAACACAAAAAGAAACAAAACGCTCGCGCAACAACGATCCCCCCCACACATCCATAAGAAAAAATGTCTCGACTCCAAAAACGCAAAGCTCAACTAAAGCTTCTAACTAACGATGTACCTAAAAGTAAAAACTTTATGAACTGCATTAGATCCTACAATAGTTCATTTGCTTTTGCATATACCGGAGTAAATATCAGGCCACCAAAAGGCAATGGACCATACTGCTTTCGCATATGTGCACAAATACTGCATCGCATTGGAACAGTGCACCCTGAAACAAATCAACAACGCAAATATGCACAAATCTACATCCTAGATCCACATTACGCAATCTATCAATCAAAGTGTTGCATCGCAACAGGCACGGATTCAAAACGAAACACCTCCCGTCTCAGACATACGTTAATGGCAGCGAAGGCTACAACGGGCTTCTCACACAGCACAGGCAAATCGATTACAGCTCCAAAACAACACGTCCCAAATACTACACATGCAACAACGCGCCTCTCAAACGGCACAAGGAAAACATACACCAGGAAAATTCATTCGGATTAATGAATGTCATTTGCAATCATTGTCATTCAGTTCACTTCCCTGAAGAAACAACTGGCAATACAAGTTATACATTTACACGTTGTTGTCAAAAGGGTCAAATTAGACTGCCTTCTTTACATTCATATACTGAATATCTACAGAAGCTTATAACTGACGATGTACCTGAAAGTTAAATCTTTATCAACTGCATTAGATCCTACAAATCGGTATCCACTATGAACATTAACGGTGGCACTGCACGTGACATCCGTCTTGAAAAAATGTTGTTTATTGATGAATGTTTATTGATGAATGTTCAATGACATGAAGTCACTTACTCAACACCATTCATAAACTTCTACAAACGTTTATGAATAATAATATTCGATTTGGAGGAAAGGTACTTTTATGAGGAGGAGATTTTAGACAGTGGTTAGCTATTCTTCCAGATGCCATGCACTCAGCTATTGTTCAGTGCACCTTAAAATACGCAGACAATTGGCATTACTTTCAAAACATACAGTTAGTAAAAAAGATACGATGTCCAGAACCAGATCATAACAATTGCTTATTACAACTGAGAGATGGTACACTCACCAATACAGATGGACTTCAGCCACATATTATTACAATTCCTCAAGCCTTTATCTGCGACGACTTAGTTACAGAGACATTTGGAACAGCAATCTCATTAGACCAAATGCCCCTTTTAACACAACGCACTATATTATGTCCAAAAAATATTAATGTGGAAAACATAAATACCCAAGTCATTCCATTACTTCCTGGAGAGACACAACTCTTTCTAAGCTCTGACAAACTTGACTCTGATCACAACAATAACCATCTTAAATGACCTTACAAGTTCTGAGCTGGAATTACCTTTTACACTTAAACGGCGTGTACAAAGAAATTTTCAAATAAACCTTTACACTGTGCCACACACTTTATTGTTTGATTTCTATTTGCATCATCTACACCATCACACTATTCTATATCTCATTCATACATCACGCTCTTTGTCATTCCCAACACCAGGGGTTGGCGAGCGAAGCCCACCCCACAGACCCTACAAGCAACAGACGGGACACACACAAAGAGGGGGATTCAAACAAGACACAGGAACACAAAAAGAAAGAAGACGCTCGCGCAACAACAATCCTCACCACCCCCCACCCCCCCCCCCCCCCACACACACACACACACACACATCCATAAGAAGTGACACCCAAAGCCACATATTCTAAAGTGAACGTCAACACCTTCACACTAGACAGCATAGGTGTCAGCATAGGTGGATCTCCTTACAATAAAACACTATTAACCGTTCAACTGCAGAAAAGGAAACATATTAACAGTGACTGCGATCCTCCGGAGTGGCAGCAAATCTGTTAATAAATGGTCGTACATGTCACTCAATATTCAAAATACCGGTCCCAATCACAGAGACATCAGTATCCACTATGAACATTCACAGTAGCAATGCCCGAGACATCCGTCTTGCAAAACTGATAATTATTGATGAATGTACAATGGCATCCAGTCACTTACTCAACACCATTGATAAACTTCTACAAACGTTGATGAATAATAATATTCCCTTTGGAGGAAAAGTTCTTTTATTAGGAGGAGATTTTAGACAATGCTTAGCTATTGTTCCACATGCCATGCGCTCAGCTATTGTTCAGTCCACCTTAAAATACGCAGACAATTGGCATTGCTTTAAAACAATACAGTTGGTACAAAACATGCGATGTCCAGATCCAGAATATAACAGTTGGCTAATACAACTGGGAAATGGTACACTCACAAATACAGATGGACTTCACCCAGATATTATTTCCATTCCACAATCCTTTATCTCAGACGACTTAGTAAAAGAGATATTTGGAACAGCAATCACATTAGACCAAATACCCCTGTTAACACAACGCACTATATTATGTCCAAAAAATATTAATGTTAATCACATTAATAACCAAGTCATTTCATTACTTCCTGGAGAGACACAGATCTTTCTAAGCTCAGACAAAGTTGACTCTGATGACGACAATGAACATATAAATTTCCCCTTAGAATATTTGAACACTATTAACCCTGCCGGATTACCACAACACGACCTTGCCCTTAAAAACGGAACAATAATCATGCTATTAAGAAACCTTAACACAAAACAGGGTTTATGCAATGGCACACGGTTAGTCGTCAACACCATGACACGCAATGTTATTCAAGCGACAGTTCTTACAGGATCACATGCTAACAATACTGTTCTCATTCCTAGAATTGACCTTACAAGTTCTGAGCTAGAATTACCTTTTACATTGAAACGCCGACAGTTCCCCATTAAACCTGCATTTGCCATGACCATCAACAAATCACAAGGACAAACCATGGACAAGGTTGGCATCTACCTCTCTGAACCCGTTTTTGGACATGGACAACTTTATGTTGCCTTCTCACGTGTTCGCCGTTCATCTGACGTTAAAGTTAAAATTATAAATAATCCATGCCAAGGAAGACTCATTCAAGGACAAGACACCATCTTTACTGCTAATGTTGTATACAAAGAAATATTCCAATAAAACATTAATATATGACAAACACTCTATTTGTTATTTCTATGGGCATCATCCAAAGCTGCACACTATTCTATATCTAATTCATACATCTGACTCTTTCTCATGTCCCAACGCCAGGGGTTGGCGAGTGAAGCGAGCAGGGGGCGGAGCCCCCTAGTTCTGAAGAATACAGTCAAAGCTTCAGTCTGCACTGCATACCCTTCCTATGATGTTGTTTTGTTTCAAGATGGCCAACTGTGAGCTACAACATGTCATGAAAGAACTTGAATCCCTTGAGATACAGATCCAACAGCTCCTAGCCAGAGAAAAGCATGGGAATAGAAAGCTCACTATTTTTGAAATTTCATCTAGTACTTCATCTCCGCGCCATGGTGCTTGTAACCAGGACTGAGTCAGCATTACCCCGACTCCTGCTCAAGATAGAACTTCAGCAATATAAGTGGGGGTCCAAGCCTAGGCAGAAGCAGTCATCACCACTCACAACCACTTCAACCCCCTCCACTCCCCCATCATGCCTACAAACAATGGTGGTGCTGTTGTTATGGGAGGGTCAATCGTTTGCCACCTGAGCAAAACATTTGCATCTTATTAGTTAA
The DNA here is from genome assembly GCF_900747795.2 of Erpetoichthys calabaricus. NCBI lineage: Eukaryota > Metazoa > Chordata > Cladistia > Polypteriformes > Polypteridae > Erpetoichthys > Erpetoichthys calabaricus. The sequence goes on along the minus strand of NC_041401.2, from coordinate 139,076,250 downwards.
CCATGTTGAAAGAAGAGTCCTGACAGTCATTGAGAAGCACAAGAGCTGGACTTTTGGGGCAATTGCATTGCACATTGGCCTTAACAATATTTGTCATCGACGATTGATACCTCCTGAAGACAGACCTGGCATCTCTTATTCAGGCCACAAAGGAGAGGACCCGGCTGCAAGAATCGTCATTTCCAGGCAATTCCCCATGCTCAGATGTTCAGATAAGACCTACAGCCAACTCCTAGCCTTAAACACTTGGATGAGAGCCTTCTGCGAGACTGAAAACATGAGCTTTGTGGACAAGAGGGAACTTTTTTTGGATTGACTGTGTTTCTTCTGATGTGATGGCCTGCATCTGAATAGATTTGGCACTTGGATCCTCCCTGAAATCTTCTGTAAGGCAATTTGTCATACTACATAACTTTACTTTGCAGTACACTATATTAGCACTATAATAATGGATCATAGTTTAACTAAATGGTCCAGACAAACCAGTATAAATGTAAATAACTTATTTCAAGCTGTCTTAACAGTTTGATACAGCTGTGCCCTTCTGAAAAGAGACAAAAGTACAGCTTTACTAAATATTAAAGCATTAACCTTTAAGACATTTTACATTAAAAATCCTATTAGTGACAGGAAAAGAGACTTTTTAAGGACATGACGTAAGATGTGTGACGGTGATGCAGTGTTAATTAAAGCCACGCCTCTGCATTATAATTTTGTTCATTTTGTTCATCAAGGTATAAAGGCTTCAGTTTAGCAAGTATTTTCTAAGAGCCAACTAATCTTGAAAGAAACCAATTTTGATACTTTTGCCTATTTTGAATATCTTGCTGTAGTTGTTCAAGGAGTGTCGCAGTCTCTTGTATTGCTCATTTATAGACCTTTCAGCTGGGAATTCTCTGACTTATAATAACTAATTATAGATAGATAGATAGATAGATACTTTATTAATCCCAAGGGGAAATTCACATACTCCAGCAGCACCTTACTGATACAAAAAACAATACTAAATTAAAGATTGATAATAATGACAGGTTCCTAATTGTAGGAAATTTCAGTCTTCATGTTGATAACCAAGAAGCAGGAGAATTTATTAACTTGCCTCTCTCTTTAGATCTTAGCCAGCACGTCAACTAGCCTACACACAAGGGGGGACTCATTCTGGATTTAGTAATTTCAAAAGTATTCAAAATGAACATGAGCCAGGTCATGGATATTGAAATATCTGACCATTTTTACATTTTATTTGATGCAGAAATACTGGTAACTTGAACTAAAGAGCAGCACATTGTTAAAAAATATTTTAATGCAGCAGCAGCCTCAAGGTTTACTAATATTCTGAAATATCAGCTTGCCCTAATGCAGCCAGCAATGTTACCAGTAAGGTAGAATATTTAAATGCTAAGCTGAGAGCTGCAGCTTACATGGTGGCCCCTAAAAAATTGTAAAGAAATCCTCCAGCACTAAAATACCTTGGAGGACTCACGGAATGTCTGAACTTAAAAGAAAACGTCACAAAGCTGAGCATAAATGGAGGAAACCTAAATTAACAGTCCTCTATAAAATACTGAAGGAACATTAAAGCAGTCCATCTTGGGAGGCAATCCTGTTTTTCTAAAATTATAAATGATAATGCTAGAAATTCAAGAATTATATTTTCAACTGATAAAACCAGCTCAAACAATGGAATGCCTCCTGAAAATGTCTAGTAAAATGTGTGAGGCATTTTTAAACACAAAATTAACAATGTTAGATGGAATATAATACATCACTTTAAAGTTAACCTCTTTGATCCTTAGTGTGCTCTTTTTATCATATTAAATTCCTTCACAGAGATAGGTTAATCTAAGCTCCGTAGAGTAATTTCTCAACTTAAATCTTCCAGTTGTGTCTTTGACCAAATTCCGGGAACAAGAACAGATAGGCTACCAATGTCAGCTTTTCTACTTTTACGAGTTCAGTTCCATACTATGGTTTGTTCTTAAACCTGACTGAAACTTATTAAGAAAGGAATGGTTATTCAAATTGTCATTTAATTGCTGAAAAACTGCTTTTTCTATAATTTTCCCTAAATATCCAGGTTAGAAATAGGTCTAAATTTGTCAAAGACAGAGGAATCTAGATTATTTTACTTGAGCAGGTGCAGTCTTAAGCCAGTCTGGGAAGACCCCCATATGTAATGACAAGTTAACATGTCAAGTGCACCATCAAGCTTATTGCTCATCAGAAACTTTTTGTAAAACCGTTTGACATGAGTGCTGCATTTGAAACTACAGACCACAAGAATTTTATAAATTACCTTAGACAATGGATGGGTATCTCGGGCTGCGTGTTTAATCAGTTTCAGTCTTACTTAAGAGGTGGAAAATGTTTTGTTACCTATGGTAATTGCAGTTCAGGGATCCATGATATTGTTTACAGTGTACCTCAAGGCTATTAGCTTAGATTAAATCGAAACAGAAGGAAAACTGCTACAGTTGTGCAGATGGCACACAGCTTTACTTAACTATAGCTCCTGATGACCCTGACGCTCTAGGTCCTCTGATTCAATATCTGTCTTGTATTTCTGAATGGATGAGTAGTAATTTCCTCCAGCTAAATCAGGAAAAAACAGAAATCTTAATTGTTGTCAAAAATGGAAATATTGAAGGTCTTAGATATAAACTTGATCCTTAGCATTAAAAGTCAAGGTGGCAGTAAAGAATTTAGGTTTAATTTATACATTATCTATATTACTAAGACTGCATTTTTCCATTTAGGAGTTTTGCAAAAGTGAGACCTCCTATAACACTGCAAGATGCTGAGAAATTAATTCACCCCTTTTGTTTTCAGTCTACTAGATTACTGTAATGCACTCTTAACAGGACTACCTAAGAAAGACATCAATCAGTTGCAGTTAATTCAAAATGCAGCCGCAACAATCTCAACTAGAATAAGAACATTTGAGTACATCTCACCAGTTTTAGCATCTCTACATTAGTTACCTGTGTCATTTACAACTGACTTTAAAATACTACTAATGGTATATAAAGCTTTAAATAATCTTGGTCCTTCCTATATTTTGGCATGTCTGTTCCCTTGTATTTCCAGTTGTAATCTTATCCTTTTATCCTATAATGGTGGTTTGCTTATTATTCTAAGAGCGAAGCATAAAAGAAGTGGTGAGGTGGCCTCTTGCTGTTACCCACCAAAAATCTGGAATACTTTACCAATAAAGATATGCTAAGCTAACACTGTGAATCATTTTTTTTAATTCCTAAAAGGCCATTTTTTAATTAGGCGTTTTTAGCTACATTTTAATTCCACTCTTAATAGACTATAAAAGCATGGAATTATCATGTTCTTCATGGATTTGCAATCATTATTAATCTCTACTTTTCTCTGCTTTCTTTTCTACTTTTTCTGTGATGGTGTTTTGCACCACCACCACTGGATCAAAGCACTGTGCAACCACCTGTGATGATCGAATAAAAGCAGATACCCCAACTGTCCACTAGAACCACTGCATTGAATCCTCTGAGATGAAGCGTAAAAACAATAATGAATTATTTATGTTAGGTAGAATGCCCAGTGGGAGCTGGACAGGCTTTTGGCCTTGGAACCCCTGCAGATTTTTTTTCAGCTTCTCACTCTGTCCTCCCGGGCTATATGACCTTATCATCAGGCTCATTTTTAAAGGTCTACAAAAGCAATACTATATACAATACAAGGATTCTACTTGGAAAGAAACTATATAAAGGCCACAACTATGTCTAGTAGTCAGCCTTATGATGGACTAGCATCCAGATTATACAAGGATCACCAGCTGGTGCCCTAACTCTTCCTCTGTGTATCATCTTCTCATTATACATCAACTATAAGAAGTTATCTAACAGCCAAATGCTAAATTCATCAAGGAAGGCAGTGAGTTTGTTTGTGTCTGATGTGCGTCCAGGACTGATCATCTTATACAGCTGGATATCACAAACATTGATAGGCAAAAGATGTTATTTTGGCATAGTATACTGAGAGTATACAGCTGCAGTTTATAAATATAGCTATGTTAAATGGCTATAATATTCTTAATCAAAAGTTCTCTCAAGAGCAAAGTAAATGAAAGCATAGTGATGACTCTCAGCAATATATATTTTTTATATAGCCTACTAACACTGCTTATTACAGTTATTAATATTTTATTTCCGTGAACTGACTGCCAATCTGACAGAGATGCAGATAAATATGTGTCTCCATATGAGTGTTAATACCTCTGTAAAGCACTATAATTTCTTGGGATTATTTGTTCTGTCTGATAAATGATCAGTGGATGTGCTGCTTGTTTAATTGCCTCTACCCAATCTGCTTCATTATAAATCAACTACATTCATCCACCCATTTCCTAACTGGCTTAATCAAGTTAAGAGTTCAGAAATCTATCCTGATAGTATCAGGCCCAAAGCAAGAACTGAATCTGGACAGGGAGCCAGTCTGTCACAGGACACACTCTTGCACACATACTGTACACTCATTTATACAGTGGATAAAAAAACAACACAACTCTAACATTTTTCACATTTTGTTTACCTAAAGCCCAAAATTGAAATGCAGATAATACCAATTTAAAAATGAAAAAATAGCTCTAATAGCATCTTCAGTTCAAAAAGGCAATCCGATGTGACATACGTTTATGATATGCATTGATTTTTCCGGAAAGACCTATCAATATTGTTGCAAAAAATGCACGTGCTTTGCACATTTTGAGAATATGACTGGATAACTGAGAAGTGGATTATGCGACATGAGTAATGTGAATTTTTGTTTTGTTTTTTCCATCGATATTTTTCACATTGTTTGTCATTGTAAAGCATTGCGCACTGTTGGCTTGTATTATATCATAAATGTTTTATTACATCTGTTCTGCATGAAAACTTGAGATAAATTTTTTCTCAGCTATTACTACAATAAGTAACATATAAGAACTATCATTTTTAGGTGGAGTATTTCTTTAAAGCTTTACATGTAAGAAGAAGGACTGATTTATTTTGAAATCAGTTCTAAACATAAATGTAAACAAGTATAAAGACTTTAGTAACAATACTTGCAGAGGCATTTTAATCTAATTCAAATTAGATTAGATTAAATACATTTTATTAATATCAAAAGGAAATTTGATGCTTTGAGTGGAATCATCACTGCTGAATCTGCATGCAAGACTCTCAGAAAAATAAGTGACACTGCAGAAAATGTTTAACAAGTGAGCTTTCTTTCTTTTTTTTGCACTTCACATTACTGTAAAAGTATCAAATACTAGCCCCCTGCTCACTTCACTAACCCATCCCCAGGTTTGGTTAACCAGATATACAATTTAAAGAGATCGTAATTTTCATGGGAATTGTTACGTACTCTTTCGATTCTATGTTGCATCGCTTCTCCATGATCATAAATATACACCTGACCGAATTGTGGTTTCTTCGAAATTAAACTTGTCGTAGCTTTAATTGTTGTTGGACCATAGATTCTCATAGCGTATGGTCCATTATTATGTAAATCTACACAAATGTAAATGATGCGAACGCGAAAAGATTATTGTAGACTTGGATATTTTGCCTGTATTGTTTGTGGATTTCACTCTTCATTGGGAGGCAACACTACTTTTCCCTGATGGTAACACAAATTAGATGATGTACAAGTCTCTGACTTAAACTTTAAAACTGAACAATATCTACATACTTCTGACATATCACCTATGTCCATATATTCAATCTCTTTTTGCTGTTCTGTTATTTTACTGAGTAATAATTTCCATTTGTTTGTGCTAATGCGAGCTTTACTATCTTTTTTTTGATACTTTCGAATTCCACTGCTTTCATAATCTTTAACCTGCTCTGCATGTGTATCGCGCCAACGTTTTTGAACGTCTTTATGAAGTCTTTATTTCTGACCCTGTTTTGACCTAAAAGGTTCTCAATACCACTTGGTCCGGTGTCACACACGTGCGCATGGGAGGCAGCTAAAGGGCTCGAGGGAAGACAGTTCTGAGGCATGCCGGGATGTGACAGAGTGCACTGATTCTTTTTTTCCCTTGCCTGTAGACCATTCCCGGGAGATCTCACCTGGCTCTCATGACGTCACTTCCGGGACCGAGCCAATGGAAGAAGACCTTACCAGCTCCGGCCCCTGTGATGTCACCTCCGGGCTTGAACCAATGGCAGATGATCCTGAGCCAGACCCATATGACCTCACTTCCTGTCCTCCGCTTTAGAAGTCTAACCGTTTCCTCTATGTGTCAGTCTTGTTGTGGACTCTGTTGTATGCACATCAGTGCTCTATATCTGCATTTTCAACGTTGCAGCCAGGATACCTCATTATACGGGTGGCTGCCCCAAACCTTTATCTGTGTGATGTCTCATTATTGTGACACTGGCGTAGTCAGCAGGATGAAGAAGTCCCGGGAGAGAAGGGGACAGGACTTGCAACATACCCAGGTGGGAGCGTACCGGGGCCGAGTTTTCAGGCGGGGCGGGTGTTCCACGTTTCGGAGTGACCTGGTACAAGCTCTGCCTGCAGCATGCTCCGCTAGGCAACCTAGGCAGGCTGGCGGGTGTGCGGGAGGGGCTCACAGACGTGGGCTGCTTCGGAAGAGGGAGGCCAGGGGCGCTGTTTATGCTCTCTCGGAGGAGAGTGCCCGCCTCCCTGTGAAGCCAGAACCCCATTTCCCACCTAGGGGTGCCCCAGACTGGCAGGTGAGTTACCTGAAAACCTGGAGGTTCGACCCTGAGCGGCCGACTTCACAACAAGCCTGGTCCCTATGGACAAAGGTAGGGCAGTGGCTACGGCCACAGGAACTGAAGCCCTTCCAGGTGATAGAGCAGGTGGCCTGCTTTATCTTATTACAAACACTACCCCAGGGTTTCACCCAGCCGGTCTGGGGTAGACAATTTACAAATATGGCAGAGCTCTTAGAAAGACATAGGAGGGCCTCACAATCTGGGGGAGCTGAACCGTCCCTAGGTCAAACTCAACTGGAGTGTGTCCCAAGACCTAGCCCCCCCCTGTACAACCCAGAGCTTGTGCTGATGTCCCTGGAGCTGCGGACACGCAAACCGCTTGGGAACGAGGTGGAATGCAGGTGGAGGGGGAAGAGGGCTTGGTGTGCTCTGACAACCCTGTTGACGGTCCCACACACTGGCATGGTGATCGTTAACGGCTTTAAAACGACAGCTCTGTTCGATACCGGCAGCAACATTACCATTGTCGCTCGCCGTTTTGTGCTACCGCAACAGTGGTTGAAAGATAAGGCCGGTATAACCTGTGTCAACGGGGAAACCTGCTGGTACAGTACCGCCGCTTGTATCATCAGCTACAGAGGATCAGTACAGAAAATGACCGTAGCAATCCTTCCCGATCCTCCGTTCCCGGGGGTACTTGGACGGGACTGGCCTAACAGTAAAAGCGGTAAGACACCTACCACTCCCGGGGATCACTTGGGCCTAGTTGTGGACGGAGACGAACTGTCTCAAGCTGCTTCCACGCCGTGTACTCAGCTGGGCCATCGTGTGCTGACACGTCATCCACACGCGCTGCGGCGGAGCGGGAGGAAACCACGCCCCTTGAGGACGACTCAGACCCTCTCTCTATGATACGGTTTCAATTTAGAGAGACGCCGGCCTCTTTTAAAAGAGAGCAGTGGAATGACGATTCCCTGAAGTTTGCAAAAAATGCAGTGGTGCTAGTCAACGGCCAGCGCACTAATCAGTCTATGCCACAGGGTCCTTACTTTGTCTTAGAAAATGACCTTCTTTATCGGGTAGCGATGCATGATGGGCAGGAGAGAAGGCTACTGCTAATCCCGCGAACCTTCCGGCGGCAGGTCTGCGAGTTAGCACATGCCCACCTCCTAGGTGGCCACTTGGGCACCGAAAAAACCCTGGAGCGGATTAAGCTCCGTTTCTACTGGCCGGGAATCAATGAGGAGGTTCGCCGCTTTTGCACTTCCTGCCCGGACCGTGCTCCTCTCGTTCCTATTCCCCTGATTGATGTTCCCTTCCACTGAATTGGGGTTGATATAGTCGGACCCTTGTAGCCCTCAGCCCGAGGACACAAATACATCCTGGTCCTCATGGATTACGCTACCAAATACCCCGAAGCTGTTCCGTTGCGCTCAGCTACCTCTAAAGCCATCGCACGGGAATTACTAGGGGTCTTTTTGCGCGTGGGTATCCCCAAGGAAGTCTTGACGGACCAGGGGACACCTTTCACCTCGGAGACGTTCAGGGAGACTGCCAAGTTACTGAAAATAAAGCATTTAAAGACCGCGGTGTATCATCCTCAAACTGACAGTCTAGTGGAGAGATTTAATCAGACTCTCAAACAGATGCTACGTAAGGTGGTCAGCGACGATGGAAGGAACTGGGATCAGCTCCTCCCCCTCGTCCTTTTTGCCTATCGGGAAGTCCCACAAGCTTCCACGGGGTTCTTCCCTTTTGAATTACTGTATGGGCGACAACCTCGGGGCATATTAGATATTCTAAAAGGAGGATGGGAAGAAGAGGCTCTTCCCACTACAAATATATTAGAATATATCGCGCAATTACGCGATAGATTTGGAAAGATCAGGCCCCTCCTTAAAAGTCACATGGAAGAGGCCCAAGCAGCACAGGTCCGTTGTTACAACCGCAGCACGTCTCTCCGGGAGTTCCAACCGGGAGATCGCGTCATGGTCCTAGTGCCTACCTCCCACTCTAAGTTGCTTGCCCACTGGCAAGGCCCCTACGAAGTTAAGGAGAGGAAGGGCCTCGTTGACTATTTGGTGAGTCAACCCAATCGTCGGCCGAGGGAGCGGGTTTATCATATCAACCTGCTGAAACCGTGGAAGGACAGGGAGCCCGATCCCTCCTCCGGCCAGCACCGCTCACTCTTCGCTCACACTGCTAACCTTAACTTTGGCACGGATGTAAGTCCTAGACAACGGCAGGAGCTGGAAACAGTTATCCGGGCCGTTCGGGAGGTAGTCAGTGTAAACCCTGGAAGGACCTCTCTGATTGAGCACAACATAGTGACAGAGCCCGGGGTTATTGTCCGAGAACGCCCGTATCGTCTTCCTGAGGCAAAAAGGGCTGAAGTGGAGCTTGAGATCAAGCGCATGCTGGATCTAGGTGTGATTGAGGAAAGTTATAGTCCCTGGTCCAGTCCCATTGTGCTAGTCGGGAAGCATGACGGGAGTTGGAGGTTTTGCAATGACTTCCGTCGGCTTAATCAAGTCTCCCAATTTGATGCCTATCCAATGCCGCGAGTGGACAACCTCCTCAAGAGGCTTGGGCAGGCTCGATACTTGACCACACTTGACATGACTAAGGGGTACTGGCAGGTTCCTTTAACGGACTCCGAGAAGGAAAAAAACGCGTTTAGCACCCCTAGCAGACACTGGCAGTATCGTGTCCTTCCATTTGGGTTACACGGGGCTCCAGCGACCTTCCAGCGTCTGGTGGACAAAGTGCTCCGACCTCACAATTCATACAGTGCTGCCTATCTCGATGACGTGGTCATCTATTCCAGCACATGGAAGGAACACATACAGCAGGTACGAACGGTATTGCAGGCACTTGGTGAGGCCGGGCTCCGGATTAATCCCAAGAAATGCTTCTTTGGATTAAGCGAGGCCAAATATTTAGGCTACCTGGTGGGTCGGGGTACCGTAAGGCCAAAGTGCTCAAAAGTAGATGCCATTTTGAAATGGCCCCGTCCGCGAATCAAGCGGCAAGTCCAAGCCTTTCTCGGGTTAGCGGGGTACTACCGCCGGTTCGTACCCTGATTCTCGGGGAGAGCGGTGCCCTTGACTGATTTAACAAAGAAAGAGGGCCCCGAACATAGTGGTATGGACTGAAAAGACTGGCGCTGCATTTAGTGACTTGAAGCAGGCCCTTACGTCCACACCCATTCTGAAAGCACCTAACTTTTCCCTGCCTTTCATCCTCCAGACGGACGCTTCGGACACAGGCCTGGGGGCCGTGCTGAGCCAAAGTGTCGATGGTGTGGAACACCCCGTCATGTTCCTGAGCCGGAAACTGTTGGACCGGGAGACCAGGTATGCAGCGGTGGAAAGGGAGGCTTTGGCGATTAAGTGGGTGATTACTCAGCTGAGGTACTACCTGTTGGGCCGAGAATTCACCCTTGTCACGGACCATGCACCCCTACAGTGGATGGCCCTGCACAAGGAGTCGAATCCGCGGGTCACCAGGTGGTTTCTTGACCTACAGCCGTACAAGTTTTCGCTCATACATCGTCAGGGTCATCTCCATGCCAACGCTGATGCTCTTTCTCGGGTTCACGACCTCTCGGTTGGGTCCGCCCGACCCGGCGGGTCTGGGCTAAGGGGGGGGCCTTGTCACACACGTGCGCATGGGAGGCAGCTAAAGGGCTCGAGGGAAGACAGTTCTGAGGCATGCCGGGATGTGACAGAGTGCACTGATTCTTTTTTTCCCTTGCCTGTAGACCATTCCCGGGAGATCTCACCTGGCTGTCATGACGTCACTTCCGGGACCGAGTCAATGGAAGAAGACCTTACCAGCTCCGGCCCCTGTGATGTCACCTCCGGGCTTGAACCAATGGCAGATGATCCTGAGCCAGACCCATATGACCTCACTTCCTGTCCTCCCCTTTAAAAGTCTAACCATTTCCTCTATGCGTCAGTCTTGTTGTGGACTCTGTTGTATGCACATCAGTGCTCTATATTTGCATTTTCAACATTGCAGCCAGGATACCTCATTATACGGGTGGCTGCCCCAAACCTTTATCTGTGTGATGTCTCATTATTGTGACATCCAGGCTGATTATTACTTTCTTTATTTTCAGAATTTGCACATAGATTATTATTGTTCTTTTGTGCATTCTTTTTTGCCTTATTTTCTCTCCAATGCTTTTGTGTCTCTTTTCGACGTGCTGCTCTTTCTTCTTCACTTAGTCGTTGACGTGCCATCTACAGCGTATAAAATTTTTAAGAGCTAGGAGCATGTGAAGTGTGTCTGCCAAAAGCACTCCAACAACTGAGAGGTTAGATGTCCATGATCTTGTTTTAAATTGTTTGTAAGAAGGGTGTGATGTGCAAAAGTCACTATGTCATGAGCCTTGCTTCCAAAGGTTGTAAAGTCTAGTCTCATGGGACATCAAAGTGTCTTTCCGAGAAGGTCACGTCTCGACCCAAGATTTTTTTATTATAATAGAGAGATATGCTAAATGAATGAAAAGTAAATTATCTTTGATTGGTATTATATACAAGAACTATCATAGTGAAACACCAATTTATTAAAATGGGCACAATCGTAGGTCTGTCTGTTTCGATCACATTCACTGGATATGCTATCCCTTACCTCCATCTTTCTTTGTGCTTCTTGTTGTCTTTGTTCATCTAACATTGCAGCCCTCTTGTGAATGCTTGAAGACATTAAGTCCAGGCATGGATGCTAAATGCCAAACATTTTATTGTTTTATATATAGAGAGATTTGGCAGGGTAGCTCTTTATTTAATTCAGCAGTCTGACAGGTAGTTTACAGTGATGGTGACAGCTCCCTTATAATATTTTTTTTATTATGAGGCCCCATAAAGTGTAACCATATAAATTATATTTAGAAATTGAACTAAACAAATTAGTATAATTACAAAGTCCAATTAAATCAAAGTATAATGATTATTATCTAAACATTTACCCTTGACTCCTGTTTACCATATCCTCATTGATGTATGCAAATAATGCAATATCACCTTCCAATCAACATCAGTTTTTCCAGCTATGGAGAACTTTTTATTGTGCCAGGAGAAGGAGTGAATGAGATGAGCATATTCATCAAGTCACTGATTTTGGTAAAGCGGACAGGATCTGCATAGTTTTAACTCAAATTATAATGTAAGCCCTTTTGAAAGATACTTATACATTTAATTAAATCAGCCTTTAGCAATGCATTTAAAGTTTAAAGTATAAAGTTGTTGATTGTTTACTTTTACTTTTCCTTGTTTGTGTGTATTACGCTATGCCAATTTGAGGATGATGATGATTATTATTATTATGGTTGTTGGGTTATTATCTATGTTGTAGCCTTTAATTTCCTGTCCACCTCCCACCAGTGTTTATCATTGGTTGGTGCTCTTGCATATTGCATTGTATGTATACTGATTATGTTATTTAGTAAAATTTTCTACATTTCTGGAATCCTTTTAAGGTGTAAAGCACAATATCCGTTAAAATACACATCACCTCAAGCGTCATTATTTAACATGCTGACCCTGAATGTACCAACATTGGGGTAGGCAAATCTCATATTAAATTTAAAAAATGACTCATTCTTGTTGAAAAGATGTGACAATTAAAGTGGCCCAATGTGATTTAAACCATAGTACTGCACATTAAATTTTGGGCTGTTGATGTAGGAGTGGGCCATTTTGACTAGTTCACCTATACTGCTCTGGACAGATCTCACATTCAATTTAAAAAAGAAACCTTGTTCCAAATATGTGAAAAGGAAAGTGGCCCAATGCAATTTACATTAACTCTTTTCAGTCCTTGCTAAATATCACAGTGTGTCCTGTGCTGTAGCAGTGTGCCTGTTTTGTTGATTTTCACAAGGACAATTTAACATAGAAATCCCACTTAATGAAAATAAAAGTGACAAATGGTATTTAGTCCTTTGGAGCGCACACTAAATACTATGGTGCATGTGTCGTGTGGACTCTTGCTCCTTACATCGCGCTTTTGGGTAGCTCACTATCCTTGGAAAGACTACTTGCTTTTGCACCACTAGGTGGAATTCCTTATGCAGCTTTGTATTCTTGAAGTTTTTCTAGGCTCCCGTGCAGCTAGCTCTGAAGCTGGTCATTTACATGATGAAATGCCAACTCATAGCGGTGGTAACTCATCCACAGACTCATGCAGCTTCTCAACGTTGTTACAGTACTGTACTTTGTACTGTGCTGTTGACGTGGGAATGTGTTAAGTTTGCCAGTGAATTAAAATTGTGCACCTGTAATGGGTAGGGTAAATCTTACCTGTTGTTTAACAGATGAGCCTGTCTTGTTGCAAACTTCTTAACGTAAAAAGGCTGAAAGTGATTTAACCTTTTATGGTGCCCGTTAAACATCATTGATCAATCAGTCATGCAGACAAATCCTAGAGTGAACGAGATTTACAGGTGAATTTGGTTACTGTATCTGCATTGGTCCCAGTAAAGTTGTCGTGTGTTCAAAATGTTATCAGCGACAACATTAAAGCAACTTACAGGTGATGTGAATAACATAGATTATTCCATTACAGTGGCACCTGTTAAGGGGTGGAATATACTAGGTCATCGTCATATCTTATCATCCCACTGCTGTATCCAAGTAAGAGCAGCGTCATTAGCATCCTTAAGATCTTCATCGGTACGTGTAGGATCGTTTATACTAGGTAGCAAGTGAATAGTTAGCTCTTAAAGGTAATGTGTTGGAAGTGGGAAAAATAGGCAAGCATAAGGATCTTAGAGACTCTAATAAGAGCCAAATTGGATAGATGACTGGGTCAGAGCATCTCCAAAACGACAGGTCTTGTGGGGTGTTCCCGGTATGCAGTGGTTAGTACATACCAAAAGCAGTGCAAAGGAGGACAACCAGTGAATTGGTGACAGGGTCATAGGCACCCAAGGCTCACTGATGCACGTGGGAAGCAAAGGCTGGCTCATCTAGTCAGATCCCACAGAAGAGCTACTGTAGCACAAATTGCTGAAAAACTTAATGATAGTCATGAGAGAAAGGTGTCAGAACACACAATGCATTACAACTTTCTGCTTATACGTGGACTGGTCAGAGTGCCCTCGCTGACTACTATCCACTGTCAAAAGTGCCCACAATGGGTATGTGAGTGTCAGAACTGGACCATGGAGCAATGGAAGAAGGTGGTTTGATGAATCATGTTTTCTTTTAGATCATGTGAATAGTCAGGTGTGTGTCCACATTTACCTGGGGAAGAGATGGCACCAGGATGCACTATAGTTAGATAGCAAGGCACTGTGATGCTCTGGGGAATGTTCTGCTGGGACACTTTGGGTTCAGCTGTTTATATTACTTTCACCTACCTAAAGATTATTGAAGACCACATATACCCCTTCATGGCAACGGTAGTCATTGATGACAGTGGTCTCTTTCATCAGGATAATGTGTTTTGCAGCACTGCTAAAATTGTTCAGGAATGGTTTGAGGGACATGACAAACAGTTCAACCTGTTGATTTGGCCTCCAAATTCCCCAGATCTCAATTTCTCAATCCGATTGAGCATCTGCAGGATGAAAAACAAGTCAGATCTACGAAAGGCCCACCTCGCAACTTACAGGATTTAAAGGATCTGCTTCTAATGTTTTAGTGCCAAATACGATAGGACACCTTCAGATGTGTAGCAGAAAAGTTGCTTCGACGGGTCATAGCTGTTTTGGTGGAATGAGCGAGACCTACATATTATTTGGCAGATAGTGTTAGTGTACTGGCTGATTAGTGTATATTTTTTCTTATTAGTGATCACATTTATTGACACTGATGCATTGTATTTCTCGCTGTGTGAAATGTAGTTGGCCTGCGAATAACTAGCTAATCAGCATCGTGGTTGACAGTTACCTATCCCTGGCACTCCAACTGGGCTTAGTTACAGCCTAGTGCCTGTTCTATATTGACTGAATAAGTCATTAGTTTGTCGTTTATTGTGATTGTCCGTTGACTGATTCAAATGCATAAAACGCCTCGGACGGCAATCTTCATTTTACGGTCCAACGGATGCCTGTATAATTTAAACGATTCGAGATTTTACAGCTTTGCCAGGAACAACATAAAAAAACATACTAGCAGCGACCATGAGCTTCTTTCCTGGAACGCAATCTGAATCTGCAGCTGCGCAGTCCGCGACAGAATAAATGATCGTTATAAAGCCGTGATTGGACAGAACGTACAGCCCTCCCTGTCTCTGATTGGTGTAGAAAGCTGCCAATCAACAGGTCCCGTCTTTGTCGCTGTTGTGAAATGAAACGAAAACTGCATGTCTGTAGCTCACCGGAAAACAGTAACCAACAGATAAAGGCAAAGCGACACGTATCTCGGAGTTGTATATCGCGCTGGAACCAAATGAAAAGGTAGGGGAAATGTAAAAGCGTTAAACAGAATAGAAACAAATACGCTGTATGCTTGTTTTCCGATGGTGTGGGGCCGCCTGGGTGGAACGTCATAAAGCAGTGGTGTCTCTTGGCATAAATAAGTCACGTTGCAACCACAGTAGTGATTCAGTGAAAAGAAGCCTTCCATAGATATACATGGCGCAGTTGACAATCTTGGTGCCTCCTTATGTTTACACGAAGGTCTGGGTAGATGTAATGACCTGATGGATGTATAGATTTTTCCCTCAGTGCCAGCGGTGCTCTGTTTTCGACGTCGCTTTGACTTGTGTCTGCAGTGCGCCGCCCGGCTGAACAAGATCATGATAATTGCCTGCTGGGCCCATTTCAAACGCTCTGTTTGTTTCTTTCACTTCCAGAGTGAATTGGGAAGACGCAAGTCCAAGCCGGCAGAAGTGGAAGAGGAGGTAATCCTTGCCTGCGAATTGCCATGAGTCAGTTGTTACTGTGTTGGTGGGGACAAGACATGACACAGTCAGGGGTTCAAGAAGCTAACAGAAAGTCAAAGAGCCAGGCTGTCAAGAAGCTAACAGAAAGTCAAAGAGCCAGGCTGTTGGTTTCATCAGACACCTTTCCTTTATTCATCTTTATCGACTGCATGTGATTTTGTAGGTCAATTAACTTTTCTTCTATGTGTTTTTTTCATTGAACACCGCCTAGAGTTTTATGTTTATGGTAAGCATCTTGGCAAAGTTTGTACGTGAACAACATGAGAACTTTTCTCACATAGGTTTCTACAGTTTGTTTCCTACATGATCATTCATGTGCAGTGCTACTGTGAGCCTGATGTTATTTTGTTAGCAACAAATACAAAATTGGTGACCATATCTAAATGCTCCCCACATGAGGTACATGCATAACCCCCCATTGGAATAAACAGTGCCCAATGACAGCATAGTATTCCGGGGAAGGAGAAAGCCCAGTAAGTGATGGTGGAAAACCCCAACTCTATAATAATGTGCCAAGTGTTTTGTTTCTTGCAGCCTTTTGAGTTGTCACAAACTAAACTGAAAAGAAAAAATAACCTTTCAAATTAGTACACTGCAAACTGTATAGAAGCATATATTGTAATAGCAGTGGAGCTGCGATGGAGCCACAGTGTAGCACTGCAGCCTCATGAATTTAGTGTGATGGTTTAGAATCCAGCATTTGGTTGTGTATTGTATGAGTGTATATGTTCTCCCTGTGTTTTTGTGGATTTTTCTGTGGGTAGTATGGTTTTCCAAAGATGTAAATGTTAGGTTAGCATTTCTAAATTGCTCCCTGTTGCCTGTTCTTCCTTTGTGTCAGAAGCCTTTTGGGGTAGTTGTGACAGCTTTATGATTGTAGAAACGGGCTACTGTTGTGTGTTTTTTTTTTTTTTTTTTTTGTTTTAATTCCTAATACAAGTCTATCACAAAGCTTCAGAATCGATAACCACCTTGCCAGAAAACCTGTTTATTGCTATTTAGCAAACGCTATTAAAATGATTAATGTAGTGATTCTGTTTCCAAACAGAAATGCATATTCTGCAATTCCTCTGTTATACAAAGTTCAGAGTCCTTCAGTTAGATGGTGTCCACATTAAATAAAACTTTTTGCAGGTCAGTTTACTTGAGATACACAACTGTTTGTGTTTTTTTATGTGCTGAATGATACACAGACATTTGAAACAAACACAGTTCTATTAAAGCCTCTTTCATACTGCCTGACTTTTTTCCAGTGATTATAAGTGGTAGTAGCCTTTATTTACTTAATCCTAACAAATCATGGCTCATACCCCGGGACTGACAGTTGTTTAGTCTGAAATTCGCAGCAGTTCAGTCATAGCACTCCACCTAATCACCACTTAAATGGAAATAAAGTGTATACAGATACACAGAAAAGATCCCATTTACATGGAAAAAAAAAAAAAAACAAACGCAATGATGGTTTCAAGAAATGAAGGAGAACTGTTTTAGAGCACACAAAAAGAGAAGAAACTCTAGAAACTTTGGAAACTGCACAACAGAGTAGAAAAAGGAAAAAGTATTCTCATTTTGCATCAAAACCAGAAATTAGAAAATGTGCTGAGTAGTTGTGAGAGAATTATCTAATCTGTCACCCTCGGCAATTCGTTGTCTTGTAATCTGATAACTTTTAAGACAACAAGATCAAGTAATGTAGTCTTTAAGTTTGAAATGCATTCTGATTGAAAGTTTTGTGATGTGATGCAGAGCCATTTTAGATGTGAAAGTCAAGCATAGTTGCATCTCTTTAGTACCTGGATGAAAACTGGAATACCAAAGAGAGGGGGGAGAGAGAAACATGCTAACATAGCAGGTATATGCATATTCTACTTAGACTGTGACTAGACTTGTATTTAAAATTTGGTTCATGGACCTGTTTTAACCATTTAAATTATTCCTGAATTTCCTGAAAGAACTTCTTCAATGACAAGGTAACATATTAAGAGCCAACAGTGGATTGGCTGTCAGTTGACTGTAGAGCACACTCCCCCAAACACCCACTTTTGCTTACATACAACCAGTAAACCTAACTTGCGCATTTTTGGAATACTCTAAGGAAAACCCTTGTAAACGAAGGAAGAAAATACTAGTTTCTTGGGCTGAAATTCCTAAATCTACACTAATAAATGTAATATATGAAAAGTAATTTATCCTTAAGTATGTAGTATGTTACTGATCATCTTTAGCAATATTAATGTGTAATTTTAGCTCATACTGTCACATGTACATGGAGGGTAGAACTCCTTTTTCAAGCACAAACCATCTCAAGCCTCTCAAAAAATACCTCATATATACTTTTAAAAAAAATAAAAATAAAAAGGTGCTGTTTGTGTTGTATTGCATATAAAAGTGCATATACCTAAAACACTATAGATAAAATGTTCTAGTTTCATCAAGCAGAGATTCTTACATTTTTATTAATGTATAATATGCAGTTGAAAGATATTGCATAGTTCAAGCTGCTGTGTAAATTAATTAAAGCTAGGTTGATGTAAAGTTGAAAGAAACTTTGAAGAGAGACATGCAGTTAAAGAAATCATTCACAGCATAGCACATAATATTAGAAAGGGCAAAATGAATGTGATTACATTTTAATTGCAACACAATTAATAGTCCCCTTATATTTATGGAATTGTACATCACTTGAAGCTTGCAAATTGAAAGAATTCTTTAAAAATTAATTCAAATTACCTTGTGGGCAAGACATAGGTAATGAATTTTTCTTCACTTTGGAAGATCTACTAAGATCAGTGTGAAACTGCATGTTGGCAGAGTCACCGATAACGAGCATTGCCAGTAACAGATAATTTAAAATCTATAAAATGGTAAAAGGTAAACTGGATGTACAGAATGGCAGTTATTTTGAATTGTTGCCATTGAGAATCTTATATATAATTTGCCAGTCTCCTCACTCACTCACGTCTGTCCGAAGCCGAATGTGCAGTCGCCTTCTGCACACGTCGCCTTCTGCGCATGGCCGAAGCCAAATGCGCAATCGCCTTCTGCGCAGCTGCCCGAAAAACCTTACGAGATCGACATCGCGGCAGGCAGCGGATTTACGGCCGCGAAAATTCAAAAAGGCGACTTCGACCAACATCGCGACAGGGTCCGTCTGAGGCCGAATGCGCAGTCGCCTTCTGTGCAGCTGCCCGAAAAACCTTACGAAACAGACATCGCGGCAGGCGGCGGATTTACAGCCTCGACAATGCAAAGAGAAAGGCGACTTCGACCAACATCGCGGCAGGCGGCGGATTTATGGCCGCAAAAATTCAAAGAGAAAGGCGACTTCAATTAAAGCTCTAGAGGCCTGAAAGGCGATTTCGACTACAGCTCCCGGCCTAATTACGCATTCATTCAATACACCTATATCAGGATTGTGGTGCTTATACTTATTACTTACTATTCCACTCATGCCCATTTCATCTTACATTGTCGAAACGGGCTCTTTGTCTAGTATATAATAAGCAACAAACCCCTGCATCCAAAAATAACAGGCTTGTAGGTGGCAGTAAGGTGGTAAAACCTCTCCAGATGTACCACAGGTTTACATTTAAAGGTACCAACATTTTAATACAGGAGTTTTTCACTTGCTGTGTCCACAAAAGGAATGTGTCCTTTGCATCCAAAGTTGCCTGCTTTTAGACTTCAGCATTCAGAATGACTCGTCTTTAGAATATTCTCAAAGAAGCAAATCATTTTCTGTTTCCGAGTTTAAGAATAAGTATCAACAAGTTGATGCATTCCCCTTCTGGTTGGTAACATGGGTGAATACAGACTGCATTTCAAAGTCTGTATCCCACATTTGAGCTTTAATTGATTAACTGCTTGCATGGTCTTCCTGCATAAATCCAAATAGTAGCACTAACACTACATGTTCTGAACTCTACCTCCTCCAATTCTTTGTCTTGTGATAATCACAAGATCTAGGCAACATGAGCGGGGTGGAAGTAGTTATACTTCACATACTGGTTAACATATGATATAACATTTTTTTTTTTTTTTTTTTTTTTTTTAAGAAGTTTTGGAAAGTAGGAAAGAGTACAAGTACTCAACATCATAGTGGGTTTTTTTTTTTTTTTAATTCAATATGCTGTATGTTTTCAAGCCCTGGTTTGAATTGCATTTTAATTGTGGGTTTGGGGGGTGATATATTATGCTTATTTGATAAATCATCAGAACTGACACAGTATAAAATTAAAAAATATTTTGTTTTCACAAACATCTTTAAAGTTAGAGCTGTGGTATGACGATGCAGTTATTTGTCTTAGATCAGGAGAACAAATGTTGTTAAAAAGCCGGGAAACCCAAAGAAAAACTTCTTGCTGAAACAAGATGATTGTGCAAACTACACCCACAGTAGATAGGTCCTGAGCAACACTTGAAGTATTTTAGGTTGATTGGCTGCTCTAAGCTGGTCCAGTATTATTGAGTGTGGTTATATAAAAGTGTCCTCACAGTACTGTAGAAAATGTTTTCTGTTTACTAAGCAGTTGTACACTATTTTCTACAGTACTACAAAGTGAATGAGCAACTATAATGGCTCTTTAATGGGTATGGTACAGTAAGCAACTATATTTCTAATTGATAATTGTTCTGTGGAGTAGATGGAAATGTGAAGTAACAATAAGAGTATACAATTGTCTAATACTAAGCAGAGTTGGCAACCAATTACAAATTGATCTTTTTGCCAAACCTAAAACAAATCCCCTGATTGTAGCCAAAGATTAACTTGCAAAGTCTTTTATATTAGAAAAATAGAAACAAAATGCATACACTAGATTTACTGTTGTTATCCAGTTTTGGATGACCAAGCGAAGTCCATGGCTGACCTTTTATGCTGTCATAATAATGACGTCACACATTACCATACTTATCATTTATTAATGTGGTGTCATCTGTGAATATCAAGATAGAGTTGAGAGAAGACTTGGGTAATCTTAGACTACTACTTACAAAGTGAAACCAAATCAAAAAATGTAATGTTGTGAATGGATTTAGTGACCTGAAAAACAATAGTAACTTGAATTTTAAATACAGGAATCTTTCTAAAAACAAGGTTAAAAATTAGAAACAAAAGAATTGTAACAATAATGTTTTAAGGAGGATCTAAAAAAGCAAACTTGGAACACTGGTTCATCCAGACCTGATGTTCTCTTAGATTGTTTGTTTTTATTTTCAAATCATTGGCTATAATATTCAAGTAAGAAGCCTGGCAATTTTTGTTGTTCACACTGGACTTTTTTTTGTTTGTGCCTGTCATCTGTGGGTTATCATATGCTTTCAGCCATTGTTACTCTGTTTTTTGTCTGTTCCTCCCTCTGGTTTTATGTTTGCCTTTGTTTCAATATGTGGCTTGCATTGACATTTCCTGTTTTTAGCTGCAGCTTCTTTGTTAGTTTCCTGTCTAACTGCGTTCACAAAGCATAAAAACTTTGTTGTTCAAGTTAATGCATTTTTAAAATAGACGTAAAATATTAAAATGCACCAGTTTACATGTTAAATTACTTTTTCCATAGTTACAGGAAGAGTCTTTATGTTGCCTGATACAAGATGAGAGAATAAAATGGCCCACTTTGACACAGAGTATCAGCGACTGGAGGTGTCTTACAATGACTCTCCACCTGGGGAGGAGGACATGCTCGTTCATGTCCCAGAAGGCAGCAAGTGTAAGTGTCAACTCCTTAAAAGTTAAAATTGATTTTTCTAAACTCTGTATTTTATATTTATGTTCTACATAATGAGGATGACTCAAAGGTGAGTGAAACATAGTACTCTTAGTGTTTTCTTTTAGCAGTGAAGAATAGTCTCTATATGAGTTGACAGTCTCTCATCCTAATCTTGCTTTGGTCAGCTGATGCCTCCAGGTCACACACACCAATCCAACGCGCCATGTATGATGATGGTGGTAGAGTGCAATACTCTCATCTTGCCACTTCCCTTTCGCAGGCAAGGTAGTTCGCAAACGATCATATCCAAATTGTAGTGCCAATTTCCTACATAAAAGTATTTGAATCTTTTCAGCATGTTCAAATTCTGTGTGGCTAGAAATGAAATTCTCAAAGTGTTGATCAGTTGTGTGTTTTTTTTTTTGGTTTTTTTTGCGGAGGTAACAGATACCAACTTCTCTTAGATTATTAGCTACCTGAAGCTTAACAATCACAACACACTCTTATCAGCTCATTCATCTTATTACTTTCCCTTACTAAAGGTACAGTATGTCACTTGTAGGATTTTGCAGCCAGCTTGGTGCCTACTTGTGGAGTTCTTGAGCCTCCTTGCAAATTTGGAAATTGTGTTTGAATGTTCTCTGGCATACCATCATATCTATAGAGCTACTGCAAGATGAACAGACAGTCGTTTACACATCTGGGTTTTTATATGTACTGTATAATAGCACCTTCTGTAGTAATATTTAACATAGTATACTTTTTATGCAAATTTTACATAGTATTGCATAGGAGTAGGCGGTGTGACCTAAAATCTATTTTACAGAACAACCGAAAAATTCACTAGATGCAGTTGTAATGTATTTTATATATCTTTTTCATATTGAAACTTATTTTTTAAACATATAATGTATTAATGATTAATATAATTAACATTTGGTTGTTTATATGTACGTTTTATGACGTGTCAGTTGCTATCTTGCACCCCAAAACACGAGGCTGAGTCTTAGTACTTTAGCAAAACCAGCTTTATTTTGCTACCACTCTTCTGTACATAGACACAGCAACTGGACATAGTTGTGGCCAGGTTAGTGGCCAAGTTATACTGTTCCCTGCATTTATAATTTCCCCTGTGTCGGCCACAGGCGTGTATAGCGCAATCTCGATCTGCTCGTAGTTGTTTTGGCGGCACTCTACTGCTGTGCTGCGAACCTGTGGTTGCCTCAGCAACAGAGAATCAGTCCTCCACAGGCGCGGTTCGGTGTGCCGTCTCATTGGGGGAGGATCCTAAAAGTTCAAAAACCTCACAGTTTGCAATGCTACTCAAATAGAGTCAACTGCAGACTTGTTCATTTGCTGTCACTATTGCCAAGCAAGCACAGCACAAAACACAGCTTCTTCCTGTCCTCCCTTCCGGTTTCCATTTACTTACCATTCAGATTGAACCACTTCTCACTTCCGGTAGTAAGTAAAAATATGTTAAAAGAAGTAGGCTCAGCTCTTACGTACGGTTCACAAGTCCATACAAAATACATTATATCTAAGGCTAATGGTGTACTATATTGACATAAAACTAGATTTCAATATTTTCCTGGAATTTGACGATAACAATAATTAGATGACATTTTACATCCTTTAACAATGTGTTTGTAAAAGTCTTATTGATCTAGCTTGGTTTGATAATGGGACATTAATTGTATCTTACTAATGAGATTAATGGTGTGATGCCTGGGCGCGTACAGCTACCCTACCCCTGACAAAGACAGGCAGGACACAGGTTTAGTCCACACAGAACACGGTTTTATTTACAAAGTTCAGCACTCCACAGTACAAAGTAAAGCACAGTACACTAATTACCAACACAGTCCCTTCAGTCCTTCACAACAGGCTTTGTCTTCTTCCTCCCGACTTTGGGAGTTGGATGCTGGTGACTGGCCCCTTTTTATAGGGCACCCGGAAGGGACTCCAGGTGCCCAACGAGCTTCTTTCAGTAGCACTTCTGGGTGTGGTGGAAGTGCTGCCAAAAAGGGCCCCACAAATGTCCATGTGCCCCTTGGCAGAGGCCACGGGCCTCAACAGGGTTGAGCTTCTAGGCTCATGACCCGTGGCCCCACTGGAAACCAAGGGTGCTGCCCTCTGTTGGTCTGGGAGAGAAACTCTCCTGGAAGTACTCTCTACCCCGGTCCTTCCATAATCTGGGCATCCTAGCGGGGTAAGGGCCCAACAGTCCACCACAATGGAAACAACAGTTAAGGAAAATCAGTCTTATTTATTTAAGGAGTGAAGTAAATTAACACAAAAACATTAAAATCACCAAAGTTTTACTGAGCTGAAACAGTGCAAATATGAGTAAACCATTTCAAAGTGGCCTACAGGATTTGCACAAAGGGCCAACAAAACTATTACAATGACGGCATTTTAAACTGACACTTACCCTTAACGTAAACAAGATTTGAATCCAAAGAGAATAAAATACTAATCAGAATTGAAGTACAAGACATGAACATTACAGTCTGAATAAACAAACTGCTCTGCTGTAAGATGAATTGTGCAGCATATAAACAAGAACAAAAATATAACACGGTGCTTCCCAAACTCCGTCCTGGGGTCTCACTGTGGCTTCAGGTTTTTGTTCCAACCAGCTTCTGTTTTTAATTGGACCCATAGCCCAATTAAATGAACTGTTATTTCCCAGTTTCTGTGTTTTGGAGTCAATGGAGAAATAACAAAAGTAAGTTTGCTAAATTTATTAAAATGTACTAAGCACTTATAAGGGGATAATTTTTTACTCTTTTTAAACAATTTTCAGCCTGATTTTCATTCTTTTCCAGGTGTTCTGATTGTTTAATTTATTATCTACTAATTAGTGGGTCTGACACTTAAGTTATTGCAGCCTTTCATCATTTAGTGTTGTTTACCTGGCTGTCAGTTCTGTTTGTTTTAATTACCATTATTAGGGTACAGTGAAGGGTGCAAACTGCCCCAAAAAAATAACAAAATAATAGGACAACCACAAAAGAGAAGTAAGCATTTAAAGCAAAAGTAGAAATATTTCTAAATGTCTTTATAAATGTAAAAATCATACTGTTGACCTTTTTCTAAAGGCAGAGTAAGAGAAGGGGAAAAAGACCATCAAAATAAACAAGATCAGTTATTATCACCAATTATGAATCTGGCAAGAATAAAAACCTGCAGCCACAGTGAGTAATCAGGACTGAGTTTGGGAGCCACTGATCTATCATATTGTAGTAAGTGGCACAGTGATGGCGCTGCTGCCTCAGAGTAAAGAGATCGTGGGTTAGTGTCCCAGGTCCTCCCTGTATGGTAGCACTTTGAGTAGCGTGAAAGCACTATATAAATACAATTAATTATTGTTGTTGTTATTATTATTATTATCACTATAGTGTAAAAATTCCAATTTCTATCAAATACTGCACAAAAAAATATAGCATCTGTAAACCAGATCTGTCATATATTGCACAAAGAGAAAAAATAAGCCTATAACAATTTAAAACAAATTAAGAACTTCAAGTTCTGTTCAATATTGCAGAAAGATATCAGAAAAAAAAACTTTTGTAAAATTCTACTTGGGGAAACTTCACATTGTGTGACAAACACCAGTCAGACCACAATTTGGCTTTAGAGGAGCATTTTTATGTTACATTTCCTCCTGTGCTGAAAACCCTCTCAGAAGGGCTGTTTAAGGCATGGATACACAGGTACTTTCTTGCAAGTTTCCCTTATTTGGGGAAATGTACTTGTTTTTCACCACTTGAGTGGATTTACATTATAATCCACCTGAGTTATCATCAAGTAGTGACCTGTGTTGTGTGTGTTTTTTGTTTGATCGCCCCTTGTGTCCTCACAGTGGGGCAAGGAGGCGACAATCTGTACAAGTGTTTTAAATAATGAAAGAAAGAAAAAAATGCTTTGGAATTGCCCCAGCCCCCTGCATGGGGCAAAATGGCTAGTGAAATAAAATACACCTGATATGGCATATGCCTCTTACGGAAATAAAAATAATTTGTTTGAACAGATTACTAATTTGTTCAAACTGACTTTTCTCTTTTGCCGGACTGCTACCGGGCTATGTACCAGATGAGTTTCACTTTGCAGATGGTGAAACAAGTTAGCTGTTGAGCTGTCTTTAATGGTAAACAATTTCTGACATAGTTTGCAGATTTCTGTCTTTTTAAGCAACATCAGTCTTTCCCAAACCAAACCACCTCCACGACAGTGAGGATGATCCACGTCTTGCAATTAAATTTAACTACGTACTGTAGATTGAGAGGCTGTTTATCCTGTGGCGCTGTTTGCTCATTCAGTTTTAGGCAGCCTAAGCTAGCTTTACTTGTGGTGCACTCATCATGTACACATGCAGTAGTCTATCCTGTTATGTTATATGAGACAGGGAATGAGTGAAATCTCAAGGCGTGTTTTTTGATTGTTTTTTGCAAAGTGAGTAACATACTTGATAATTTCATTTCACATCGTTAGTACAAAAATTAAGTTATTATTGTAGATGATACATATTGCACACTCCTATTTAAGACGCTTACATACCAACACTGATGTTTGATCGATACTAAAATTTTGACTCCAGAACTGATGATAAAATGATACTGAAGCAAGTAACATATTATTATTGCTCTTCTCATTAACTTTTCACGGTGAAACATACTTTTTAGTAGAAAGTTATGGGGAAACATTCCTTGTGTGAAAAGTCAGTTTAAAAAATAACCCCAAGTTAAACTAGTCTTGTTTAAATGGACATGCCAGTAAATCTGTCATTTGAGTGACTAAAATTATAGAGGTCCTTGGGTAATGATTACTTTACCCAGAGCCTGAAGTGGGGGGAAAAAAGAACTTTAATTTTACTCCTTTATGTGTACATTGAATAACATGTGGTGAGGATATGTGGTGGGGGGGTATTGTATCCCCTTGGAATCCCGCAGGTGTGCTAATATACACAGTTTATATAGAAAATCTGGTTGATGTTGGACTGTCCCCCTTGAAGGTGCGAACAGACATATTGGTCTTAATAATAGGAGTTGTTAATATGGTCTAAACTTATGTGCAGTATATATACATTAACTACAGGGAACTGGGACGTGCTGGAGCAGAATAATGTTGTGTCATTGCCCCATTTCAAGCATTAACTTTATGCAACCTCCTGGTACAAAAACTAATTCCATCTGAATAGAGTTTGAAAATTACAGTCGTCATCTGGTCATTATTACTTTATGCCACCTCCTGGTATTAAACTTAATACCTTTTGGATTGTCCGTATTATAAAGAGAAGTTTAAACAAAGGTGTCAGAAACCCAGTGACCTTGACTCCTGATGCACAGTTGTGCAACTCCGCTGAACAACTGATTAGCTGCGCATTCCAGTCAAAAGCAATGGCAAGAGGAAGGTGACATGTTATTAACATGGCCTTAGCAAAATGTAAACAGCGATGGGGGGAAAAAAAAAAAGTTTGGCATAATTATAAAATAGTAATTAAAAAAAAAAAATTGTGTAGTATTCCTGCAACAAGTAACAAAGAGTGCTTACCAAACAAACGCGTGGGAAATTTGTATGTTTTAATATAGAATTTGCAGGAATTACTATCTATGTGCAGGATATGTGCAATCTTGTGCTGAATTTCAGGTCTTGGCATTAATATTTTCTTGTTTTTACTGTATCCCCTCACACCTGTCAAGTTCTAAACTTCAGGAAGGCATCAGCATGTGTAAGGGATAAATACTTGACAAGATTCAGTGTTATTACCTTATTTGGTGAGACAAGCCTTATAACACTGTTAAGTAAACAGATGCTGTAATATCTCCAGGTTCATGTTTTCATTTGCCTCCTATGCAAAGTATTGCCATATCTTACTTCAACTGCACTGTTTGTCAGCAAGCTGAGGATGATTGTTATCAACCATTTCCATCTTTTTGCTAACTGAATTAACAAGAGGGTAGCAAAGATTAGCTAGTGTGAATTGGTTCTCTGTTAATTGCATAGATGCAGTACCGCCGCCAATCAGCATGCCATCTCCATTTCGTCTGTGCATTTGTTAAAGATACAATGCTTACTTTTCAATAAAGGTAGCGTAAAGCAATTTAGTCACATTTTCATATGGTAACATTACCAAATTTTTCAAAATGCTGGTATAATACCGTTTTAAAAATTTGTTAGTTCATTTCTTTTTAATTGATGGTATACTGTGCAATGTTCACAGACACAAAATCTCATTGTGAGTTTCCTTTTGCATACAAGTTTTATGCTTTATATTTAAATGTGTTCACTAGTTTTTTGCTAATTTAGTGTACTAGTTAAACAATTTTCTCAAAAACTATACCAAAAGAAGAATTTATGTATTTATTTATTTATTAATAATCATCAGTTTTTATTAATTTTTTGTGAGTTTTTTAAAATGAAAATTGTATATGCCTTCTAGGGATTTTGGAACTAATGTACTCTGAATTTAACAACAACAAGATTTTAGTTTAATGATGTGTCAAAAAAGTTAAACATTTACAGCATCATCCTGCAATGCTATCTTTATTTTTCTCTGGATGCCACCATTTTAGAGCAAATGTGTTAGCTGTTTCCATGGCAATCCTACCCAGAATTCCCCTAGAATATGCCACATGTGGAGAGACAGTATGTAGGTTGGTGTGTACATTTTCGTAGTATCTGAGATGGTGGATGATTCCTGATGTTGCCCCCTTAAAAGAAATCTTTTTGTCTTTCTGGTTTAAGAAATTTAGCCCTTGTTATTGGTGTCTTTGAGTTCTGGTTACCATTTTTATTTTTTAAATTTTATTGATTTTATTAAAATCACACAACATTCCATACAAATAGATAAATTTTACAAAAATAGGATTGAACACAAATCAACCCCACCCCTGAGAAAGAGAGCATGGGCAGCAGAATAAAGCTTAAGGCTAGTAAAAATAAGTAAATAGATGAATTAATAAGTGAATAAAGATAAATGGAGAAGAAAAAGAAATGGGGAGAGAATCTGCTTCCTCAGTGCTTTAAAAGCTTATTCTAAAATGTTATTGATTAGATCCTGCTAGGTTTTGAAAAATTTCTGCACAGATCCTCCAAGTGAGAATTTGATTTTTTTCCAGTTTCAAATAGTATATAACATCAGTTACCCACTGACTTAAAAGAGGAGAGTTAGGATTCTTCCAGTTTTAGCAAGATAAGTCTACGTGCCAATAGTGTAGTAAAGGCAATCACAGTTCATTTGTCCTTCTCCACTTTAAGCCTATCTGGGAGTATACCAAACACTGCTGTTAATGGGTTAGGAGGGATTGTGACACCAAGGCTGTCTGATAGGCATTTAATGATTTTGGTCCAAAATTATGTTAATTTGGTACAGGCCCAAAACATGTGACCCAGTGAGGCTGGAACTTAATTGCAGCGTACGCAGGTTGGATCTTGCCCTGGAAACATTATGGACAATTTTAAACGAGACAGATGTGCTCGATATATAATTTTGAGTTGAATAATTATATGTTTTGCGCATATGGAGCTCGAGTGAATTCACTGAATTCCACTCCTTTTCTGAGATGTTGAGTGAGAGATCCTTTTCCCACTGTCCTCTTGGATCTTTGAAAGGGATGGACTGTAAAATGGTTTTATATATTGCAGAAATGCTGTTCTCGAAACTGAGCAATATTTTTTCCGGCATAGTGGGATTTGGGAGGAGAGGAAAATTGGGCAGGTTCTGTTTAACAAAGTTTCTAATTTGAAAATAGTGAAAGAAATGTGTTGCTGTAAAGTTAAATTTGTGGTGTAATTGTTCGTAGGATGCAAAGACATCGTCTATGTACATATCTCTAAGTGATTTAAACCCAAATGCTTTCCAGACATTAAAAACTGCATATGTTCACGAAGGTTGAAAAAGGTGGTTCTCGTGCAGAGGTGCCACTGATAAAAGCTTGTCTATCTTAAAATGCTTCCTACATTGGTTCCATATTCTGAGTGAGTGAAGCACAATTGGGTTGTTACTATATTGGCGATAACTTGCATTTATTGGGGCACAAAGCAAGTAATGTAAAGAAGTTCTGTATGTTCATCTATTTGTGTCCATGTCCAGGTTTTTATAGTTTGTATGTCTGGAGGCAGGTTGAGAGGAGGAAAGTAAAGACAGTG
The DNA here is from genome assembly GCF_900747795.2 of Erpetoichthys calabaricus. Lineage (NCBI taxonomy): Eukaryota > Metazoa > Chordata > Cladistia > Polypteriformes > Polypteridae > Erpetoichthys > Erpetoichthys calabaricus. The sequence continues at coordinate 139,046,792 of NC_041401.2, read as the reverse complement.
GAACTGAGGGTAGGAACTTTGAATGCTGGCAGTATGACTGGTAAGGGGAGAGAGCAGATATGATGGAGAGAAGGAAGGTTGATATATTGTGCGTGCAAGAAACTAGATGGAAGGGGAGTAAGGCCAGGTGCATTGGAAGTGGATTCAAATTGTTCTATCATGGTGTGAATGGGAGGAGTTGGATGAAGTGATGAACAGTGTACCCAAGGGACAGAAAGTGGTGATTGGAGCAGATTTCAGTGGACATGTTGGTGAAGGGAACAGTGGAGACCAGGAGGTGATGGGTAGGTATGGTGTCAAGGAGAGGAATGAAGAAGGTCAGAGAATAGTGGATTTTGCCAAAAGGATGGACATGGCTGTGGTGTATACGTATTTTAAGAAGAGGGAGGAACATAGGGTTACGTACAAGAGTGGAGCAAGATGCACACAGGTAGATTACATCCTATGCAGAAGAGTTGATCTGAAGGAAATTGATGACTTCAAAGTAGTGGCAGGGGAAAGTGTAGTTAAGCAGCATAGGATGGTGGTGTGTAGGATGACGTTGGAGATCAAGAAGAGGAAGAGAGTAAGGGCAGAGCCAAGGATCAAATGGTGGAAGTTGAAAAAGGAAGACTGCAAAGTTGAGTTTAGGGAGGAGGTGAGACAGGCATTTGGGAGCAGTGAAGAGTTACCAGACAGCTGGGAAACTACAGCAGATGTAGTAAGGGTGACAGCAAGAAGGGTGCTTGGCGTGACATCTGGACAGAGGAAGGAGGAAAAGGACACCTGGTGGTGGAATGAGGAAATACAGGAAAGTCTACAGAGGAAGAGGATGGCAAAGAAGTGGGATAGTCAGAGAGATGCAGAAAGCAGACAAGAATACAAGGAGATAAGGCACAAGGTGAAGAGAGAGGTGGCGAAGGCTAAAGAAAAGGCACATGATGAGCTGTATGAGAGGTTGGACACGAAGGAGGGAGAAAAGGACCTGTACTGATTGGCTAGACAGAGGGACCGAGCTGGGAAAGATGTGCAACAGGTTAGGGCAATAAAGGATAAAGATGGAAACGTACTCACAAGTGAGGAGAGTATGTTGAGCAGATGGAAAGAGTACTTTGAGAGGCTGATGAATGAAGAGAACAAGAGAGAGAAGAGGTTGGATGATGTGGAGATAGTGAATCAGGAAGTACAATGGATTAGCAAGGAGGAAGTAAAGACAGCTATGAAGAGGATGAAAAATGGAAAGACCGTTGGTCCAGATGACATACCTATGGAAGCATGGAGGTGTTTAGGAGAGATGGCAGTGGAGTTTTTAACCAGATTGCTTAATGGAATCTTGGAAAGTGAGAGGATGCCTGAGGAGTGGAGAAGAAGTGTACTGGTGCCGATATTTAAGAATAAGGGGGATGTGCAGGACTGCAGTAACTACAGGGGAATAAAATTGATGAGCCACAGGATGAAGTTATGGGAAAGAGTAGTGGAAGCTAGGTTAAGAAGTGAGGTGATGATTAGTGAGCAGCAGTATAGTTTCATGCCAAGAAAGAGCACCACAGATGCAATGTTTGCTCTGAGGATGCTGATGGAGACATTTAGAGTAGGCCAGAAGGAGTTGGATTGCGTTGGACCTGGAGAAAGCATTTGACAGGGTGCCTCGAGAGGAGCTGTAGTATTGTATGAGGAAGTCAGGAGTGGCAGAGAAGTACGTAAGAGTTGTACAGGATATGTACGAGGGAAGTGTGACAGTGGTTAGGTCTGCGGTAGGAGTGACGGATGCATTCAAGTTGAAGGTGGGATTACATCAGGGATTGGCTCTGAGCCCTTTCTTATTTGCAGTGGCGATGGACAGGTTAGACAGGAGATTAGACAGGAGTCCCCTGTCAACATCAGCTATGATGTTGGCTGATGACATTGTAATCTGTAGTGATAGTAGGGAGCACGTTGAGGAGACCCTGGAGAGGTGGAGATATGCTCTAGAGAAGAGAGGAATGAAGGTCAGTAGAAACAAGACAGAATACATGTGTGTAATGAGAGGGAGGTCAGTGGAATGGTGAGGATGCAGGGAGTAGAGTTGGCGAAGGTGGATGAGTTTAAATACTTGGGATCAACAGTACAGAGTAATGGGGATTGTGGAAGAGAGGTGAAAAAGAGAGTGCAGGCAGGGTGGAATGGGTATAGAAGAATGTCAGGGGTAATTTGTGACAGACGGGTATCGGCAAGAGTGAAAGCGAAGGTCTACAGGACGGTAGCGAGACCAGCTATGTTATATGGGTTGGAGACGGTGACACTGATCAGAAAGCAGGAGACAGAGCTGGAGGTAGCAGAGTTAAAGATGCCAAGATTTGCACTTGGTGTGACGAGGATGGATAGGATTAGAAATGAGTACATTAGAGGGTCAGCTCAAGTTGGACGGTTGGGAGACAAAGTCAGAGAGATTGCGTTGGTTTGGACATGTGCAGAGGAGAGATGCTGGGTATATTGGGAGAAGGGGATGCTATGCTAAGGATAGAGCTGCCAGGGAAGAGGAAAAGAGGAAGGCCTAAGCGAAGGTTTACGGCCTAAGCGAAGGTTTATGGATGTGGTGAGAGAGGACATGCAGGTGATGGGTGTAACAGAGCAAGATGCAGAGGATAGAAAGATATGGAAGAAGATGATCCGCTGTGGCAACCCCTAATGGGAGCAGCTGAAAGAAGAAGATGTTTGCTTCCCAGTAATAAAATTGAAAGTTAGGTAGAGTCATGACACCTTCTGCCTTTTGGCCTTTGTAGGGTCGCTCTTTGGATACGTGGATGTTTAAATTTCCAAATAAATGTGGTTATAGTTGAATCTAATTTCTTAAAAAACGATTTATTGATGTATATTGGAATGTTTTGAAATAAGAAGGGAAGCTTAGGGAGAGTATTCATCTTAACAATGTTAATTCTTCCAGCTAAAGTGAGATGAAGGGTTGACCATCTATGCAAGACTTGCTTAATTTTTTCCATACATACGGCAAAATTTTGTTGATAAAGAGCTTTATGTTTACTTGTGATGTTTACCCCTAGATATTTAAACTGATCTGCAATGATAAATGGGAAGGTGTCCAATCTAATATTGTGTGCTTGAGAATTCACTGGAAAGAGCACACTTTTATTCAAATTAATTCTAAGACCAGAAAGCTTTTGAAATTCTGTTAGCGCTATTAAGATTGCAGGCACAGTATTTTGTGGGTCTGATATATACAGTACCATATCATCTGCATATAGAGAAATTTTCTGTTCAAGTCCTCTGATAATCCCCTTTATCTCATAAGCATTTCGACAGTGAACTGTCAGTGGCTCAATGGTGATTGCAAAAGTAGTGGTGACGCGGGGCATCCTTGTCTGGTACCACGTTCTAGTTTAAAGTAGTCTGAGTTAATGTTATTTAATACAAACTGAAGCTTCTGGATTGGTATACAGTAGTTTGATCCATGCACAAATGTTCGGGCCAAACCCAAATTTCTCCAATTTAGTGAAAAGGTAGTTCCATTCAATCATATCAAATTCTTTTTAGATAGATAGATACTTTATTAATCCCAAGGGGAAATTCACAAATTTTCTGCATCCAAGGATAATATCATCTCTGGGATTTTTGACTTTGCGGGTGAATATTTTACATTAAACAAGCGTCGAAGATTGGACGCTAAGTGTCGGCCTTTAATAAATCCAGTTTGATCTTGTGATATTACCAAAGGCAGCACTTTCTCCATCCTTCTACCTAGGACTTTGGAGAGAATCTTAACAAGAATTTAATCCATTGTTTTGGGTCAACTATTGTATCACCCTGTGCTAGTATCACAAAAAAAATTGAAACCATACATTGAGTGTTTTTAATTTAGTTAATTAAGAAAAAAAATGCAGAATTTGATAGAATGAGGTATTGGATTCTCTGAAGAACGTGTTTCTTTGGTGGAAAGAAGACAAAAGTTTGAACTGTCAAGGATAGTAATTGTGTATTTCCTCTACCAACGCATTCTCATGAGAGCCACCTGTTTACCTCTTTTCATTATAACCATGCTGACGAAGAAGTTGACAAAAAACTATTTCCATATAAATGAAATATTACTTTTATGAATGAAAAAATATCTATTATACATAATACATGTTAAGGACATATGCCTTTGCTAACATGTGATGTAAGTACACACAAGCATGCTCCTAATTTGTCTCTAGCTCTCTACTGCATCTAACAGATTTGGAAAGAAATTGCAATGCAAGGGAATCTGCAGCAACGGAAAATCATCAGACTCGAGCTTGTCTTGTAAATTTTCATGGTAGCGGCACTGTATATGCAACATAAAAGGTTAACAAAAGAAAAGGACATAGAAAATATATATAAAGAACTGCTGCAACATGGCAGCTAAAAATAATTTGATACACTTTTAACCCAAGATAATCTGCTACTATTTAACGCTTATGCACAACTGTATGGTTGAACCATGTTTGTAATGGATTCATCCAACAATAATTCAACAATCGTGTTCAGAGTAGGTAGGTTGTTCTTCACAGTTATGCCTCATTGAAGTTTCTCCGTAGAAGTGCTGAACCTGATGTCTCAAAGAAGACCAAATGCTCTGAATATTGTTTAGATTCATACACTGAAATTATTTTTTTCTCTCTGTAGTTCAAAGTTGCACTGAGTCAAGCCTCTCTTACATAGGCACACAAATGTATCTTGTGTGACTACTGAATAAGTGCATATCCACCCTTGGCCTATATATTGGTAAAAACTTCAGAACACACACACACACACACACAGAGAGCGAGCGCGAGAGCGCATCTGTAATTGAGTGGTTCTTATTACTTATCTAAGGGCATGTAAAATCGTGATACAGTGTGCATCTGTTCAACTTTTTCACCCTCATGTATAACTGAATGCATAAAGAAGTAACTATCCAAATAATTCAGTTTCTTGCTATAAATAACAATGGAAAATATTGCAGTCCTGCACCATATCTTCCTCCCCCGCCACCAGCGTTGGTGTCCTGTTCAATGACCCTTTACAATTATTTATTTATTTAAAATAGATTTGTCCATGTTGCAATTAAACTTTACAAATCTGCAGAGAAAATTCCTCATTTAAGTATAGGACAAATATGGTTATTGTATTCCTCAAGTTTTTTATGGTGTCTAGTCATATATTATGCATACATCTAATTATTAATAGTTTAAGCTTTTTTCTTTTTCCACAATATAGTGTGTACAACATTTATAAAAATAGCACAGATTGGAACAGTTAAAAACATTTGACTAAACTTCATACAGTATGTATTTTATTATTCATTTTGCATTAGTTTTATATTTTAATTTGTTTTCTTCCACAGCATTAAACAAGTTTGTCTACTGCATTGCTTGTTACAGAGCAAGTTGCCAGGTGCTTCATAGTTTTTAAACTTTCTAGTTATTATATAGTAATGCAGTAATTAGTTGTTATTGAGTTCTGGGCTTAAAATGTGTGATGATACTTATTACTCTTTTCTCTCTCATTTCTATTTAGCACTGTGGCATCACATAGAAAATTTGGACCTTTTCTTCCAAAGAATATCCTTTTTTCAATATGTAGTTACAGAATGGTCCCAACCCTTCTGACTTGTACAGTATTTATAACATTCACTCTGATATACTTGGTTACTTAAGTATACAAAATTAGTATTTTGTCAATCGTCAATATTCTTTTTCAGATCAAACTAAGAATTACATGCAATTAAATATTGCTCTGCATAGTTATCATCCGTAACCAATAAGTAAAAGTATTGACATATATGTGTGCTGAAATTTACTCTGTGTTAAGTACTATATAGAGAGGTGGAGTGAAATATTCTTTTAAGGGTCTTGGTAGCTTAGTAATGTTAAATTATCTACAAATTTTATAATGTCCGAAAGAATATGAGTGAAATGCAAGTCAGCAAGTTTAAGCCAAAATTAAATTTGAGGAACTCCTCAACAGAATGGCTCAAAAAGAAGAAACTGTCTGAGTCATTATGAAAGTTTTAGTAATATGTTTAAGTGACCATTAACCATGGCAAATAATCATTAACTATGTAAAACGCTAAAAGCCTATTGACTTTGCGCAAAATCACACCAGTAAAAGGTCATATAGGTCACAAGTCAAGTCAAGTTGGGGAGCATACACTGGTACAGTGTGTTGCCGCACCCACCACACAACGAAACAACTCGGGATCCCGGTTGGCAACCCCCAGGCAGACACGCGGTCCAGTCCTACCCTCCAGAAATGACACTCTGTCTGCCGCAGCCAGGTGTTACGTGGGCAACCCCTTGGCCTGGTTCAGCCACTCAGGTCCCCAACAATGAGGATCTTACGAGCTGGATCACCCTCTGGGAAATACGCCACATGGCCGTAGTGCAATAACTGACGCTCCTTCACAATGCAGGTAATGTGCCTCATTCGGGACTCCATGAGCAACTGCTCATTTGACACAAAGTCAAACCAATGGTACCCAAGGATTTTCCAGAGAGACACAGTACCAAAGGTGTCCACTCATTGTCTCAGGTCACAGGATAGCACGAGGACTCAAGACTTGGACCTTCGTCCTTTTGCATTGATATCGGGAGCACCAAGAGGTCATTAAAGGCCTAGATCTTGGTTTTTATCCAGGACACTCGCAAGCCCAGACACTCAGACTCCTCACTCAGTCTCTTGAGCGCCCCGATCAGAGCCTCCATTGACTCTGCGAAGATCACAACATCGTCAGCAAAGTCAAGATCCGTGAATCTTTCTTCACCAACAGATGCCCCACAGCCACTGGACCCCACGACCTTGCCCAACACCCAGTCCATACAAGCATTGAACACAGTAGGAGCAAGAACACACCCCTGACGAACCCCAGAATCAACTGGGAAAAACGCAGAGGTTCTGCCTCCACTCTGCACAGCACTCACAGTACCAGTGTACAGGCTGGTCATGATATCCAGCAACCTCAAGGGGATCCCATGAACCCTCAGGATGTTCCACAGGGCAGCTCAATCAGCTGAGTCGAATGCTTTACGAAAATCAACAAAGGCTGCAAAGAAACTCTGTCGATATTCACGTTATCGCTCCATGAGAAGTTCACCCCAGATACCACAGATCCCTGAAGCCTTTCCCCTCCTCGGCTGGTTCACCACCTGTGCAATCTCAGTGAGATTGGGTGGTTCACAGCTAATTGGAGGATCAGCCTCAAGAACCGTGAAATATAGGTCACAATCGTCAGTTAATAATAGCTTTAAAATGAGTACTAGATTTATATAAGTTTATTTATTTAAATACTCTCTTATTCTTATAAATATTCTCTTTAAAACAAATAGTACATAGACTATTTGAATGCTAATGTTTGATTTTGCTTCAGACTTCAATGCAACATGTTCAACATGAATGGCATTTTAAATATTTATAATATTCCCTGAGATAGTAATAAATGATGAATTGAACACCATTTTATATCAAACAGTAATGGATTAACAAAAAAAAAGTATTGATATGGAGTCTTATGTTAGGATTATTTTTTAATATGCTATCCCAATATGATTATGCACTAATTATGAGCCACAGTAGAAAGACTCCATGCTGAACATGAACATTGAATGGTTTATTAGGTATAATGTCACTTTTATAGTAGTTTTAAACCATGAAAACTAATTAAAGAGTTCTAGCAGGATGCATCTGCCAAAAAGCTTATGCGGTAAAAGTAAAGTTATAGTACAGCATATAAAACAATTTTATTTATTAATCTTCACCTGGATGTATGTTAATGTACACAATATTCTGCTGCTGCCTTAATGGGTAAATAGTTATTTGAGACAGTCAAGAAATTAAGGTAAGGGAAATAATGAATATTGGTATCAGAGTTGACAGTTGCAACCCAAAAAAGATCAGTTATCAGTGCTAATCTAGAATTGATGTATTGGTGCATCCTTGGCCTAAGAATTTGAAATTAAAGATTTAACTCTTACAATGTTATACATATTCAGTTGATCAGTAGTAGTAGTAGTGTTTTTTTTATGATGCGTAAAAACTGAATCTTTATGTTGATGTAAATGCACTGCCAAAAAATCACTTACTTTTTTAGGGAATTGATCACTTCAGACATATTTATGGAACTTTTCTGGATTGCCGTAAGACTGATTTTATTAGGATCAGTTAGAATGTCATTAGACAGCCTTTTTAAAAATTGCCTTAACTTTTATTCACGTCTACAATTTACACCAAAAGAATGGATTCACATGTATGTTGCTAGGAGAGATATTTGAACTTGTGTAAGTAATACTTTTCTTTACATATGTGTATATTTACCTGCATTATAATTATGAAGTTCAATAAGAAGAATGCCCCTGGCAAAAATAAGATATTCCCCTTCCTGAAAGTAGCAAGATGAGCAAATGAACAGAGCATGGATTTTTAGGAAATGCAAAACTTTACTTGTTACCCAAGGCTTACCTTTTTTATTTTGTATAGAAATCTGTATTTGACATGCCCTTTAGTAACATATAATTGTTTGAATTTATCAATAATTGCAAAAAAAATGTCAGATTGATACCTGGTTTGTTTGTTTGTTGAACTTTTGCAAATAGCAAATTCACCAGTCACTAAATATAATTTGTTATTGTGTGAATAACAGATGATTTAATCTAATTGATACCTTTTAGTCTTGTCGGAGTGTTTGGACTTTGTTCAGGAAAATTAAATTTCTTACTCTTTGCTACAACTTTAATTTTCAATTTTTGATTATGATAGCAATAATAAAATTAGAATGAACATTTGCAAAAGTTGTGGTTGAAATCGGTGTGTAACACCACCAAGATCAAATATTAAAAGTTTTATATCTATTGCATACATCATAATATTTGAAATCTTTTAATAAGAAGCAGAGAAAAAAAAATTGTAAAATGAATGATGTGGTAAAAGGGAAGGTAGATTGTTCTGTATTTTATATGGGAATGGCCAGTAGTCTTGGTTCTTGAAAATCAATATTAAACGTAAATCACTAAGATAATCATAAATATTAAACTATTATATCACTTTATAAAAATATGTATTTGGTTTTGCCTTACTTTTCTTTAGAAATTAATTAGTTCTGTGATTTTTGGTTAGAGTACTTTTTTTTTTTTTTTTACAGAATTTAAGCTCACCTGTAGGACACATACAGCCTTCTTTGAATTTCTGTTTTTAATTTAAATTTCCATGTCTCATTTCAAGGCAACTGGTGTTTGTGGTTGCATTTACTGTGTTCTTGGCCAACTGTGTGGACTACGATATTCTTTTTGCGAATAAGATGGTGAATCATACTCATCACTTACATGAATCAATTAAAGTGACTCTTCCAGATGCATTCCTGCCAGCTAATGTTTGCAGTGCCAGGTAATAAGTGTGAAAGGGTTGTCATAGATAATCCTTTTATATGTTTTGGTTCAGATAAACATTCAATTAGAAATGTTTATTGTAGTGACCTCCAGTTGAAAGTAAACATAAATAATAACTATGATTGTTCTCTGAATCCCATTTCTTGTTTCAGAATTCGCAATAATGTTGTTGTAATTTTCATTATGGTGATAGCTGGTGTGTTCTGGCTACATCGCTTAATCAAGTTCATTTACAACATTTGTTGCTATTGGGAGATCCGCTCATTCTACATCAATGCACTTAAGATATCCATGGTGAGTAACACGAGAAAAATTTTTCATTTAGTTTTAGGGGGTGTTTGAAAATGTATTATTCTGTAAAGATGAAATCTTAATTAAGTAATCCTGAGTGAGATTTTTGTTAAGTTGACCCTTCTGAGAACTTTATCTACATTTTAAAAAAAAAGAAAAGAAAAAAACTAGTAATAACTAATGTTTTAAGTTTTAGAATGAAATTTGATTAGTCAGAAAAATTTAGGGTTATTCTTCATGTGTTTATGGCAGAGGAAACCCGTGTGTGTGGTGTATTTTTTTTTTTTTTTTTTTTTTTATTTAACATTACTTTCAGTGCTGCTTCTTATAAGTTATAAACACTGGAAATTTATGCACCTTTAATGAACTGACATCAAGGTAAATTGTCTTGAGGGTGACATGAAAGGTTTCTGTTCTGGCCTGCAGGCTGCCCATCTCTAATGCATTATGGAGCTGGCAAATGACAACAATTTCTGGAATACTTAATACCACAAAGGTCTGACAACTGTTTGATTTCTGGCTGTGACACATCCACTTCAAGAGTGTGACCTTATTGAAATAGCACTGCTACCAAGTGTCACTATACAGTACAAATTAGAGAAGGAGAATGGAAAAGATTTTGTAATTGTTAATTTAAAGTGACTGCTACAGTTATTAAAAGCAATATGAATATTCTCAGCAGTAGTTCTATTGTATGATAAAGAACTGAGTCGTCCACCTTATTTTAAATGCACAATGGGCTCTCTAATGTTTAGTAGGTAGATTATTCCAGAGTTTCAGGCCCTAAAGCTAAGCGCTATGTCTCATACAGTAGTTTACTTGAAACTTTTTTTCATCTGTATCTTCAGATCATAACATATGCATTTTAGAAGAGGCATAATAAATTGTGTAAGATAGTAAGATAAGGAGGGCCAAGTCAAATAAGACTTTATATCTCAAAAGGAGGATTTCTTATAACAATATTTGCAGTCTTAAGTCGCTCGTTTGGTAAAGAAGTAAATCACAAGCAATTGTAGATGTGAGTCCTTTTTTGATCTAACCAGAAAATTCTCATATTTTTTTTTAATCTGTCGTGACTGCTTATATGACATTTTAAAGGCTCCACTCACACATTGCTTAGCATTTTTAGTTCAGTTTCTATGTGTTTGCTGTACCAAGCAATATTAAAGTTTATACTTGTATCTTTTTATCAATTACAACCAATACATTTTTTCAGGGAAGAAATGTCAGAGGTTAAACGAATGTAATTTCTGTATTGCATTTAAGAGGAAATCTTAGACTATTGAATGAAGCAGTTTTATACACAGGCAATTGTTTCTATAGGTCTGGGGCAGGAGTAGGCAATGTCAGGCCTGGAGAGCCACAGTATGTCTGCAGGTTTTTGTTCCAACTCAGTTTCTTAATAAGAAGTCAATTATTGCTGATGAAGAAGCATTTACTGCTCAAGTGACATTTTAATGCTTCATTTTAGTGTTCTTGCTTGTTAAGGTTCCCTACCCGTAATTACTTATTTCAACCTTAAACCGCTCATTCAATGTTTTAATGGCTCCTTATTAGCAATAAGATGTAAATGACAAAGCAGCCAACAGTTCTCCATCCTTTTTTTCCATTTACATGTGTGTGTGTTCATCATGCACTGTTTGATTAAATAAAACACTTAATCTTCAGTCTGTTACATTTTTCTATTATCTGTTTTAGGCTTCATTTGGAGGATATCCTTGGAAAGGAAAAAAAAATCAATGATATAAGAACCTAACCTTACAGACTAACAAGCCATAAATTTAAATAAGGTCTGAGATTGGCAAGGATTGGTTTCTAATTAAGCAATTGGGTTGGGATGAAAACCTGTAGCCACTGCCACCCTCCAGGACTGACACTGCCCACCCCTGGTCTAGGGAGTGGGGTGAGTGTGGGAAAATTATAATAGAACAAACTTAATTTTACATTTTTAAACCATTACCTAATTTCACAAATGATAAGTCTCAAGCAGTTTGTATTTCTACACCTACATGGGTAATTGAATTCTACTAATTATATAATTTTGTTTTGCAGGCAGATCTACCTTACTTCACTTGGCAAGAGGTTCAGGCTCGCATCATTGAAATCCAGAAGGAACATCAAATGTGTATTCACAAGAAGGAACTGACAGAACTGGACATTTACCACCGAATCCTGCGTTTCAAGAATTACATGGTTGCAATGGTGAACAAGTCACTGTTGCCCATCCGCTATCGGCTTCCTATGTTAGGTGACGTTATTTTCTATACACGTGGACTTAAGTATAATTTTGAACTAATCTTTTTCTGGGGGCCAGGCTCCCTGTTTGAGAATGAATGGAGTCTGAAACCTGAATATAAGAGGGGAGGCAATCGTCTGGAACTAGCTGATAAACTGAGTGCCCGTATCCTATGGATTGGCATTGCCAACTTTCTTCTCTGCCCAATAATCCTTATTTGGCAAATCCTGTATGCTTTTTTTAGCTACACTGAAGTGATCAAACGTGAACCAGGCAGTCTGGGAGCCCGTTGTTGGTCCCTTTATGGACGCTGCTATCTGCGCCATTTTAATGAATTAGATCATGAACTTATGTCTCGCCTCAGCAAAGGATATAAAGCCTCCTCCAAGTACATGAATTGCTTTATGTCTCCTCTGCTGACTGTTGTAGCCAAGAATGTAGCCTTCTTTGCAGGTTCTATCTTGGCAGTGCTTATATCACTGACAATATATGATGAGGATGTCCTGGCTGTTGAACATGTTCTAACCACTATTACCTTGCTGGGAGTATGTATCACCATCTGCAGGTGAGTGTGTGAGTAATATCTAAAATAATATTTTAAATTTATTGCTTGTACTAAGTGTCATTTAATATACATTATGAAGTCTCTTCAGAAAAAAATTACCAATTACAGTAAAATGCAAACATTATTTACTGTCAGATCCTCAAAGGAGAAGCATGTATTTGTAGACTTACATTAAGTGGAATTTTTCAAATTCTTGCTGGAATTGCTCATTTTTTCTAGGAGCAGTGTTGTAGAGCGCAAGTTCCAAGAGGGTATCCGTAGCGGAAATTGAGATGCAAGTTATTAGGCTGTCTTCAATTGTTTTTCTTTTTGGGAAAAAAAGCCATGTTTTGTATTATTTGTCTTTGAAACGTAAACCAGAATAACTCAAACAATCCTATACAACTAATATTTACTCCTAATTACTGACTGTGTTGCTGAAATACAACTGTCAAGAAAATGTAATTCCTGTTAAGTTAAATGATTTTCTTTATGTAGCACTTGATGATAATGTGCTGTTCAGTATGTTTTAAAGAAGGAGGAAGTACATAGTGACTAGGTTACAAAAGATGAAATGACCTTCAATAGCTCAGTCAGATCTCTGACCTTTAGGTCTCCAAATTTTCATGTCTTGGCAATGTTTCCCAAGGAGTGTAGCCATTTGATAAATTGTAAATGAACATCACTTGGAACAGTAGATGTGCTAATTTAGCATGTTGTACCACGTACAGTGCCTTACGAAAGTATTCATCCCCCTCTGTTTGTACTGTTTTGTTACATTACAACATGGAATTAAAATGGATTTTTGGGGGGTTAGCATCATTTGATTTACACAATATACCTACCACTTTCAAGGTGTGAAATATTTTTTTTGTGACACAAAATAATAATAAGAATTCTTTACATTTATATAGCATTCTTCTAACTACTTAAAGCAATCACCACACAGGGATTACCAATAAGAAAAAAGAAAAAAAAACAAGTCATGGGTGTGCATAGGTATTCACCCCCCAAAGTCAATGTTTTGTAGAGCCGCCTTTTGTAGTAGTTACAGCTGCAAGTTTCTTGGGGAATGTCTCTATTAGCTTAGTACATCTAGCCACAGGGATGTTAACCCATTCCTCAAGAGAAAACTGCTCCAACTCCTTCAAGTTAGATGGATTGTGTTGGTATGCAGCAATCTTAAGACATGTCACAGTTTCTGAATTGGATTGACATCTAGGCTTCGACTAGGCCATGTTAAGACAATTAAATGGTTCCTTTTAAACCACTCTAGTATAGCTTTAGTAATATGTTTGGGGGTCATTGTCTTGCTGGAAGATGATCCTTCGTCCCAGTCTCAAGTCTCTGACAGACTGAAACAGGTTTTCTTCAAAAATTGCCGTACATTTTAGTGCCATCCATCTTTCCTTCAATTATGACTAGTTTCCTGTCCCTGCCAATGAAAACCTCCCCAACAGCATGATGCTGCCACTACAGTGCTTCACTGTATAGATTTTGACCATACTCCACATCTTCAGTTGAGTTGGTTATTAATATTAAGACATTCCCTAAACCCCTGCTTGATAATATTATTGTTTGGTTTGGGTGTTTTTAAAATTTCTGCGGGTCTTTATTTGTATCATTCTTACAAACATCCTTTTGGTTTATCTTGGTAAGTTGCTTTGGTTTCTTTAGTAGAGTTCTTCATCTTCTGCAGAAGTTTTCTCTCGTTTCTGCTGGACCCATATTTAAATAGAAATTTTATTTTTGGGTAAATTTTGATCTTTTTTTTTTTTTTTTTCAAGTGAACACACCTTTGCCAGAACATACCTAAAGAATGCTGCAGGTCATCTAATAAGATGGCTGCTTACAACATTTGAAAGTTTTTCTTGTGCAACAGACCAGTTTTTAACTTCCTCCTTTTTAGATTTTTTTTCCAGCCATGGCTGTTAGATAAGCTGCATCGGATTCAGCGGGTTAGAAAATGGATCTATATTGTAATTTGGCAGGCTCAAACCAAGCAAGGTTGATTTCTCTGTAGACTTACAGCTGTAGGGCAACCACATTTTAATAAACTTATTAAACATTGTCTAGTGCGTCTTGCACCAATGTTTAGTGCTATTAGCCAGTGTTAGCCATTTAAGGAAAATAATTTGGCGGCAAGGTGTCAGACATAATTAAGAGTATTCTCCATTGCTTTAATAGGTGCATTCTGAGGGTAACGAGTAATGAGTACTTTATTTTCTACTTCTTTAATTCGTGCTGTTTGATTTTTTTTTTTTTTTTTCCTCCTCAGGAAGAATACTAAGAGCTTTATTTCTTTTTTCAGATTATTTCACTTACACATTCCTCTCAGTTTTTGCATAGATTATGTTTTGATCTAAAATATGCATATGTACGTTTATGATAGTGTTACTAAATGCAGTATTTCAACACAGTGTGCTTCTTATTGTGTCATTTCTTTTAGATCTTTTATCCCAGACAAGCATATGGTATTCTGTCCAGAACAGCTTTTAAAGGTCATTTTGGCTCATATCCACTACATGCCTGATCACTGGCAGGGGAATGCCCATCGCTATGAGACAAGAGATGAATTTTCACAGCTTTTCCAATACAAAGCGGTACGTAATTCAGAAATTTGCTTGCTTTAAATGCCTTTCCAACAATAACCAGATATTTTAATTTTCATAGAGTTTACTTATCTTTTAAAATGCAAAAGCAGCATTCAGTAAAGAACACACAAGCTCTAAATCTTTTAGTAAAATGCAGAACATCCTATTGAACACGGTCACCATCTGTATCATTTATTTTTTCAGTTGCGTTCTTAAAGGTCCTTAAATATATGATTATTTTTTTATGTTTTAGATATATTTGTGGCATAGTAATAGAGAATCTACTTGGAGGTAGCCTTTGAGACTGGAGAACAGGTTGGAGATCAGGGGCCTCATGTATAAAAGGTGCGCACGCACAGAAATGTTGCGTACGAACATTTCCACGCTCAAATCGTGATGTATAAAACCTAAACTTGGTGTAAAGCCACGCACATTTCCACGGTACCTCATACCCTGGCGAATGCAATTTCTCCGCTCAGTTTTGCAGACTGGCGGCACCCGGCGTCAAAGCAGTGCTACTGTTCCTGTGTGGTCACCCTTTCTTTCTTAGACCCACATTCCTGATGCGGCTTTATAAATACACTGAAATTAACTGCATATTGTTTGTTAGTGTAATGCATCTGTTTGTAATTAACCTGCAGCAATATAATGGTCCAGGGAATAGCCATAGTATTCCAAATACCATAACTGCTTTAGCGTTGTTACGCACACTGCATCTTCTTCTTCTTTCAGCTGCTCCCGTTAAGGGTTGCCACAGCGGATCATCTTTTTCCATATTACTCTCACTGCACCACTCGGAGTATTTATATCACTGTATCTGAGTGGGGAATCACAGCAGCAGCTGATCGGAAAGAGAATTATCGGTATACAGTTTCAAGCACACGCTGCCTCAGAAACCCGGCAAAACGCGTCAAAGCCTTTCCTGTTCGGACCTCGCGTTTCAGAAACTGTTTCATCTCAAGAATTATAAACGCACTCAATCAGTCCATCAAGTGCTCCTTGTAGAACTGTTTGTACTTATAAGTACAATTACCCCACTGTAAACTTGCACTACAGTTATAATATTGCACAACCTGCGCCATTTTATAAAGCGCGCATGATGACGATATAATTTTTAAGATGAAATGCAGCAAAATATGTTGCTTATAGTATACAGATAAAACTTTAACTTTATTTAAATAATCTGTATTGTTAATAATTAAACATGTGAGGACACGGTGCCGCAGCGCTAGCTAGTTCACGGATAGCTCCTGCCTTGCGCTGTATTATTGCTGGTACTGACGCGACACTTGAAGGATAGATGGACAGAATAATTAAACATTACGAAGATATTTCGATGTTCCTTAAAAGTTTTGAAGACTCGGCGTTCTAAGCTTACAGATGGCTTAACGTCTATTGCAGAGCTGATTGTGTGGTGATTGGGTATTTGGAGAAAGAAAAGTAAGGACAGGAATTGGAGGTTAGTACGTTTGAAAGAGACAGTACTTCTGTAATAAATTATTTCATCGAAGGTCGCACATGAGTGAGATATGAACAATCACTGCGCCACCGTGTTCCTATGTTTAATAACATGCTTCTGCAGTGGGTTGGCACCCTGCCCGGGATTGGTTCCTGCCTTGTGCCCTGTGTTGGCAGGGATTGACTCCAGCAGACCCCCGTAACCCTGTGTTTGAATTCAGCGGGTTGGAAAATGGATGGATGGAATAACATGCTTTCATTCCTATCATCATGAAAAAGATATCACGTATACATCTCAGTATTTTAATTATTCAGAGAGCTGTAATATCACGAATGCAATGGATTCTGTGTCCTGTCGGAGAAAGAAAAAGAACGGAAGCACGTAGTGATTCACACACACAGAGCACATAGAAGATCAAACACAGAACAAAGCATTTAACATGCTACTTGAGTAACTAGTAAAATAAACAATTTTAAGATGAAGTTTATGATGTTCTACTTTAATGACAAAATAAACTACGTGATTAAAATGGAAATTTCGAGATTAAAGTTGACATTTCGTGCTTTTTTTCCCCCACTGTGTGCCTATTTTTTTTTTCTGTACCCTAATAAGCTTTCATATAACACTCAGACGGTCCGCTACGACTCGCCTTTTCACGCCGACTTTGATATGTGACAACTTCATTTTTATTTCGGGCACTGTGCGACTTTGTGAACTTGAGCTTTCGAGTTTCTCCGACACTATGTCACTCTATCAACTTTCTTTTGTTGATTATACCACTGTTTAAACCAACAAATAGTACGTTTTTCCTTTGCCTCCACTTGGTATTCGCTGAAATTTTTATATTTTCCCCTGTGCTTTTCCCATTGTCTTTTCACAGAAGGCTATTTATATTGATTTGCATATTCAAAGAGGCATAATTCTGGGAGGAGTTGGGGTGGGACAGAAGGCGCGTGCATGTGTGTTACTTTTCACACTGATCGGGATTTATGTAGTGGAAGAACGTGAAAGTTTGCGTGCGCACAGATTCCTGCATCTGGATTTTTCTGTGCATATGCACATTCCCGCTTTTGTGCTTACGCCATGTTATAGTGTGAGATCTACGCACGGCGTTCTACATGAGGCCCCAGGTGTGGAGAATAGTTTGTGACTTCACTTTGAATCAAAGCATTGTGAGTGAGGGGACTGTCATATAGCAGAAAGGGAATGGTTGACTGCATTCCTTGCATCTTGACTTCTGCAAGTACCAAAGCAAGCCAGCATGATATCGAGCAGCTCTCAGAAAACTTTGAAGTACATAATCCCTACGGATAAAAAAAAAAAAAAAAATTGTGTGCATGACATTCATGTTGCTTGCTTAAGACTTCTTAAATCTCACCAAGTACAGATTCAGTATGAGATCTTCCTTAAAACAGTGGAAGGAGGTGATGCTTCATTTCAGGATTTGCCATTCTGGGCAACGTGTACAGACCTTGGTCATGTTTAATTGTTTATAAAGAATGGATTTAACTTATCCATAGCTAACTGTCTCACACACACTGTCACTCTTACACTATCCATCATGATTCAGTGTACAGTGGAAACCTTTTCATCTGTTGTTGATGTAGAAGACCAGCTTAAACCTTGGGTCATCTTTGAGAGACATCCTGTCACAACAGAATTCTGAAACCCATCTCTTGACTTTGGGATATCAAGGGGACCGGTCTTAGTACACACTGACTAGGTAAAAATTAATTTCAAAATTTTTATTGTTCTTTAGTGTTAATTTCTTGATAGCACGACACATAATTTTTGTGGTTTTTGGAATACAGGTTGCTCTAGTTCAGATTCAAGGAACCACAAATGGTAGAAAAATACAGTTGACATATTTTACTACCCAGGAGCTAATCTTTGTCCATGTACAAAATCAGCAGTACAGTACAGAATACCCATTTCAGGTTCAGGCTCAAAACTTTTTGATCAGCACTTGTATTTATGATTATACCACAACCAAATAATGAAATCCGACAAATTGGTTAATTTATTTATTTCTGATGCCAGAAGAATATTCCACAAATAGATTAGTTGCTTTTAGAGAACAAGTGAATAATCTTTTTGTTTTTTAATATCTTTCAAATGAAGAAATTGAGTAGCCATGACTTTCTGAAGTACAAAATGGCAAAGTCAAGAATGTTGAAGTTTAAGAAAGTAAGCAGAACTTCATGGATGACTCACCCAGCTTACATTTTTGGTAGAATGGCATGAGGCCATCATTCACTTCCATTTTAACTCCATGTTGTTTTGAATTTTATTATACAAATGACTACTAAGCAACACATACACACTACCAGTCAAATGTTTGTACACACCTTTAAATGCTCATATTATATAATTGGTGGTGTTTATTTAACACTAGAATTGCCAAAGCCTACGAAAAAACTTGTAAATCCAGCACACCTTAAATACCTTCACACCTCTCCGTCAGCATCTTTGGTCTTGTTAATGTGCCCATCGAGACAAGCAGCAAGCCGCCTACTATTCCATCCATCCACCTCCGCAGAACATGCACAAAGTTCTCCCAGTTCCAGCCTTGATTATCCGGAAGTGAAGTGCTGGAGTTTTAGAATGGAAATAGATCGTTATTTGGAACACATGCATTTCATGTGTGTTCCGTTTCTACAATAATTTGTGTAAACACATTGTTAAAACAAACGTTTGTCTACATTTTGTCATTTATTACTAAAATATGAAAAACTATTGTGGCAAAGGCGCTATATAGGCATCAACCTGACACAGACTGACAGCAGAGGCACATATAAAATTAACCAAAAAGATTTATTTTTTTTCAGCTGAGGTCCACTTCCCCGTGTCCCTCGGCCCTAACACAGTCCCAAAACACCCCACAATAAAGCAAAACACCACCACAAAACACTTGTTTCTTCTCTACTCCTCCAAGGCAACATCATCCTCCTCCCAACTCTGCCGCTTGAGTGGTGGCTGCTGGCCCCTTTTATAGACCACCCAGAAGTGCTCCAGGTGGTTGACTGCCGAGTTCCGGCTACACTTCGGGTGTGGTGAATACACTGCCCATAAGGGCTCAGGAGTCCCAGCTGCAGCACCCCCCTAGCAGCGTCTGCGGGACCCAACTCCAATTCCCATGGAGCCCTGCGGGAAACTGAGGAACCGCTCCAACCCGGGGGGGCTGCCATCTAGCGTCCAGGGGGAGCATATAGCGAAGGGGCGTCCCGGCCGGGCATGGACCCTGGCCGTCCGCCACACTATATAATGTGTGAAGCCTTAAGTCCAAAGATCAAATAACACTTTCACAAAAGGTTCAAGGACGATACAGCAGTTTTCATGGCGAGCGGTAAGAATTGCTGATTTGTAATCGAGAGGCCGCCGGTTTGATCCTAACTGCCACGTATATTTACTGTTTTGAGTAGTGAGCTGCTCTTATTTTTAATATTATACAATAAACACATACATTTGATTTGCGTCTGTATGAAACCGGGAGTAACTATAGATGTGAGTGGTGTTTTGAGACAATGGAATTCTCTGATCTGGATGAATAAAAGGTGACCCACAAACGCTGGTGAATCTGCCTTACTCCTATCTCATTGTCACTTGATTTTTTTTTTTCTTCAGTTTTATTGAGTGTTCCTGCTTACGCTGAATTAGTATGCACCTTATGGTCCATGATGTCAAAGCCGCAATGAAAAAAACAGACATCGGTATATATGGTATTTGGAATTATTAATTGTATGACCTGTATACTACATTTCGGAAAACATTGTGGTACGGATGGAACATTATTCATATTATTGATATTCATTCGCATACCATCTTGCGGTTGTAATCTGTGACCGCGTGTTTTTTTTTTTGTTTGTTTTGGTTTTTTTTTTTTCTTTTTTCCCAATCTTCCCCAAACTCCACATTTTGATGCAAGGTGCCTTTTCTTTTGTACTCCAGGACATGCAGAGGAAAGAATAATAGAGAGGTCAGTTCCGCTCTATATGCAATCATCAAATTCAAATGTTAACAGTTCCCACACACCCAAGGACCGTCCTTTCTACATTTACGACTTGTGTACCTGTTGCACACTTCTCTCTATTCTGTGGTTCCTATTACATTGAAGGGGTGCCTGACGCTCACTCAGTTTGCTTTCCTGGGGGAAACAGCTGTCTTGGAACAGAAGCTTGTTGATGTTGCATCCTCCTTTTCTTTTTCTATCGCCTTTTCTTGTAAGAAGTGACGACAAAGTTCCTCTGCAAGATGAGCCATGAACACTCTTTTTTCAGTGGACTCCGTACATGCCTTGCACAGTACATGTGCGTTGATCGCTGCCAGGTCAAGCTTGTTCTAGCACAAGCAACCGGCCACTTGTGTGCTCCTGCTCACATTGAATAAGCTCACACCTTCTGGTGCAAGATGTCAACCCAGCACCGTGGGGAAAAAAGAAAGAGACTGTGCCTCTTTGACATCATGGACCATAAAGTGCATAGTAATTCAGCGTAACCAGGAACACTTAATGAAACTGAATAAAAGCGTTCGTGTGTCAGCTTTTATCCATCCAGATAAGAGAATTTCCAGTTCCATTGTCTCAAAACACCACTCACATCTACAGTTGTTTGCAGTTTCAAATAAAAACTAACAGCATCAGATCCGGGGGGGTTGGGGGGGCAGTAGTACGTACAGTAATCCCTCCTCCATCGCGGGGGTTGCGTTCCAGACCCCCCCGCGAAGTAGAAACCATATGTTTATATGGTTATTTTTATATTGTCATGCTTGCGTCACAGATTTGCGCAGAAACACAGGAGGATGTAGAGAGACAGGAACGTTATTCAAACACTGCAAACAAACATTTTGTCTCTTTTTCAAAAGTTTAAACTGTGCTCCATAACGAGACAGAGATGACAGTTCCGTCTCACAATTAAAAGAATGCAAACATATCTTCCTCTTCAAAGGAGTGCGCGTCAGGAGCAGAGACTGTCATAAAGACAGAGGAAAGCAAACAAATCAATAGGGCTGTTTGGCTTTTAACTATACGAAGCACAGCGGCACAAAGCTGTTGAAGGCAGCAGCTCACACCCCCTCCGTCAGGAGCAGAGAAAGGGAGAGAGAGAGAGAGAGAGACAGAGAAAAACAAACAGTCAAAAATCAATACGTGCCCTTCGAGCTTTTAAGAGAGCAAAGCACCGTGCAGCATGTCACTTCACGAAGCAGCTGCACAGAAGGTAGCAACGTGAAGATAATCTTCCAGCATTTTTAGACGAGCGTCCATATCGTCTAGGTGTGCGAACAGCCCCCCTGCTCAATCCCCCTACGTCAGGATCAGAGAAAGTCAGCGCAAGAGAGAGAGAGAGAAAAGTAAGTTGGGTAGCTTCTCAGCCATCTGCCAATAGCGTCCCTTGTATGAAATCAACTGGGCAAACCAACTGAGGAAGCATGTACCAGAAATTAAAAGACCCATTGTCCGCAGAAATCCGCGAACCAGCAAAAAATCCGCGATATATATTTAAATATGCTTACATATAAAATCCGCGATAGAGTGAAGCTGCGAAAGGCGAAGCGCGATATAGCGAGGGATTACTGTACTGTGATTGTGACTGAGAGAATAAAAATGGAAAAAAAAATGCAAACTTTTACAAGTACTATAAATTTACAGTGGCTGACACGCAAATCAAATTTATGTGTTTATTGTATAATATTAACAATAAAAGCAGCTCACTACTCAAAACGTTAAATATGCGAGGCAGTCAGGATCGAACCGGGGGACTCTTGATTACAAGTCAGAAATTGTTACTGCTGCGCCACGGAAACTGTTGTTTAATCCTTGAACCTTTTGTGAAAGTGTTTATTTGATCTTTGGACTTCAGGCTTCACACATTATATAGTTTATGTCTACATTTTGTCATTTATTACTAAAATATGAAAAATGTTTCTGTTTTAATGATGTGTTTACACAGATTATTGTAGAAACAGAACACACATGAAATGCATGTTTGCCAAATAACGATCTATTATTTCCCCTCTAAAACTCCAGCACTTCACTCCCAGATAATCAAGGAATGAGCTGGGAGAACTTTGTGCACGTTCTGCGGCGGTGGGGGGATGGAATAGTAGGCTGCTTGTCTTGATCGGCACATTAACAAGACAAAAGACGCTGACGGAGAGGTGCGAAGGGATTTAAGGTGGGACGGATTTACGAGTTTTTTCGTAGGCTTTGGTAATTTTAGTGTTAATAAAGAAACCTAAGAAGAACTTGTAAGGCATTTGTTTAGTCAAAATACAGACTGTTATGTCCTTATCCTGTTACGCAGTTGTGCATTTGGGCCTTTCCCACTCTGTGTCTCTCTCTCTCTTTCTTTAAAATAGTTGTTAAATCCAGTTTGCCCTCTTCTCTCAAGACAGTGTGGAAGAAAAATTTAACTCGGAGGAAGACCGGACAAGTTCAAGCAATTAGATTTCTATCCACTCATAAATTAGTATGTGGATTCTACATTACAAGGCAGAAGAGCAAAATTACATTTTTTTCCTATTGGCTTTTTATACTTTCTTCTTCCTCCCACTTCCCCTAATTTCAAAATAAACCTAATATTGTTTACTTAAGCATTTTATTTAAGTACGCTAATGGGCCATCTGTTCTTATTTTTTTCACTTGTCTGAAAGAAGATGATAGACCCTAAAGAAGGAAAGGTCAGCTCTCTTGTGTCAAATAGACACGTTCTTAAGAAACTGGAAATCTTCTTAGGTCAGCTTACTGGACCCTGTCTTATGACAGACACCTGTATGAATAACTTGCCGTTACAGCAAAACGGCTTTGTCAGCTGTTAACCCTTAGTAGCTTGCAAGCAGTTAATTTTTCTTTCACAACAGTAATAGCCAAGAAACTAAAAATTTTGTACAACGATGTCTATCTGTTGCAAGGAATAGTCTTCATTTTGCAAAAAACAATAGACTAATGTGTTTCTTGAGAAAGCAGTTTCATTTTGGCAGAGGTGTTATTGCAATTAGACAAGTTTCTGTAATAACCATCTAACAGGTAAATGTGACTAATTAAGGATAAGCTTATTTCTCACAACAGACTAATGAGAGTAGATTTTCATGTCTGAGTTGTATCAGAATTTTTTACAGTGAGTATCCAGGTGGACTAATGAGTTATACCCCTTCTCTAAAAACCCCTTCTCTAAAAATTCAGGATACAGTGATCCCTCGCTACATCGCGCTTCGCCTTTCGCGGCTTCACTCCATCGCGGATTTTATATGTAAGCATATTTAAATATATATTGCGGATTTTTTGCTGCTTCGCGGGTTTCTGCGGACAATGGGTCTTTTAATTTCTGGTACATGCTTCCTCAGTTGGTTTGCCCAGTTGATTTCATACAAGGAACGCTATTGGCAGATGGCTGAGAAGCTACCCAACTTACTTTCTCTCTCTCTCTCTCTCTCTCTCTCTTGCGCTGACGTAGGGGGGTGTGAGCAGGGGTACTGTGTGCAGCTGCTTCCTGAAGGACATGCTGCACAGTGCTTCGCATACTTAAAAGCTCAAAGGGCACGTATTGATTTTTGACTTTGTTTTTCTGTGGCTCTCTCTCTGTCTCTTCCTGCTCCTGACAGAGGGGGTGTGAGCTGCCGCCTTCAACAGCTTTGTACCAGCGGTGCTTCGCATACTTAAAAGCCAAAAAGCCCTATTGATTTTTTTTTTGACTGCTTGCTTTGCACTCCTTTGAAAAGGAAGATATGTTTGCATTCTTTTAATTGTGAGACAGAACTGTCATCTCTGTCTTGTCATGGAGCACAGTTTAAACTTTTGAAAAAGAGACAAATGTTTGTTTGCAGTGTTTGAATAACGTTCCTGTCTCTCTACAACCTCCTGTGTTTCTGCGCAAATCTGTGACCCAAGAATGACATTCTAAAAATAACCATATAAACATATGGTTTGTACTTCGCGGATTTTCCTATTTTGCGGGTGGCTCTGGAACGCAACCCCCGCGATGGAGGAGGGATTACTGTATTCTTTTAGTTCTGAATGGAGTAGGTGTTTATGTTGCTCAAATGAGAAAACAAAAATCACAATCCTCAAAAGTAGTGCCAGAGTGAATTGATAATATATGTTTAATCTAAAACATGCAGTTAAAGACCTCAGCAGAAAGCTTAAGGAGGTGTATTTATGATATAAAATAAGAATTGCTTCTTTACACAGATGGTTGTGGGAGTCTGCAACAAATTGATGAGCATTGCTGAGCTGCATTTAGTGCTTGCTTTAAACAAAAGACTTAATACTAGGCAATCATAATTATGAACCTCGTTAACTAGGTCTTAGGCTTACGCACATTAGTAAATTTTCTTGATTTATTAAAGGTGACTTGAGATTTTGTATCTTTGGAAAAACTGAAACCGGTGGAGTAGTACCTAAGAGAGACTGCTGAAATTCAGTAGTGTCTATTTAAAAGACAGAAATAAGTATGTAGTGCTTCAAGAAATGCCTCCTTTGGTATAAAAACGTTTCCTACATAGGTGGTTAAAGAAATGCTAACCTTTCTTGAAGATGCTTAAACATACTCTTGATTACTTCTCTTCGGTATATTTTCCCATACCTGCATGTACTGATCATTACATTTGTTTGAGCATCTGGCACTCGGACAGCTGACAAAAGATGCACATCCATCCCAGGATCTTCTGCTCATGTACATATATTACTTTCATTGTGTTGTTGCCAGTTTCAGTTTTCTCCTCCTAAACAATAGTTATAGGATGTACTGTATAGTTAATTTTGCTAATACGCGACATACTGTGTGTTTTGTCTTGGTAGAGTAATATTTTACTCTACTTTCCCCTTTTGTATTATTAATATATAGCCTTTGTCAGAATGCCTCAAATCTCAGACTTACCACTGTTTATAAGGTGTTGTACCATATAACATCTCCCCACCTTCCCTTCTACATCTACAACCTCAAGCAATTAGGTGTAGTAAAAGACAAGCAGGAGTTAAGTTACATTTTAAACAATGTATTATTGATAATATTCATAAAAAACAACAATATGCAAAGTACATTTGAATATTGGCAACCATACAACCTGATGTGTAGTTTTCAGGTGGCACACGGACTTGTTAGTTACTTAAAATGTCTCTAGTTAAGGCATCGTTTGTGGTCAGCGTTCTTCAGAACAGGCCACATGCCTGTCTCAGTATGGCTGCCGAGCTGTGCTCTTCATTGTGTTGTCCTTTTCAGTTCATGGTGTGAGATGGTCTTTCATCAGTTTGGTAAGAGAGAGAGGGTGAGGTAAAGCAAGCAAATTTATAGGTTGTCCAACCCCTACAGCCAATAGGGTGTCATAGTACTTAAAAAGTTTTGATACAAGCCAATTCCAAACAGCCATACTTCAGACCAATGGGGGGATAGAACACCTTCACACCTGCCCTCCAAACCATGGGTTAAGGTAAAGCTTGGAAGTTAGGCAGTCTGGCTTTCCTGTGGGGGTTGACTGAGAAACAGCAGAGAAACATTGGCCAAACTTGTTTGTTAAACACCCTAGTACTCCATACTTGTTTTGAGGCACTTCCCCCAACCCTGTCGAAAAATTCAAAGAGACTCATTCCTAAAAAGGGGAAGGGGTTCTTAAACCATCAAACCATTGCTGTTATTATTTAATGTAACACTAATATTGCATTGCTTTGCCTAAGTTACAAATAAAGACATACAAAATATTTATCAACTTGAATGCAAAATTTCAACACTCCACCCCGATAAATCTTTTGTACAGTGTCTTTATAATTAAACAGTCATAATTGTTTGAAGAGTCTGTTGCATAACGTGTGCTTTGATTTGGAGTATTTGTTGTCCCAGTGTTAAAAGTTATGCATGACCATTTGTCCATTACATATCTTCTTTATGTCAAAGATAATCTGAAGAACTTGGATGCGCTCCGGATGACTTGTATCTACTCTGGCTTGCTTCAACTGTTCCTTTAGCTTTTTTCAGTCTTCTGTCTTGTATATATACACACACAAAATGTCTATATTGATTAATTAGACATCAGCCTGTCTTTGATTGGTGGCATAGCTAGTAGTATTATATTGGGACAAAATACATCCAATAAAACAACAACCCCCACTTTCAAATAACATACCAGAATAACTACCAAAAAAAAGACAAAAATCTTACAACAGTCACACAGTTTTTCTGAATAACTTGTTGGCTGAAAGTCCTCAGTATTACTTAGGATTAGTGTGTTAGAGAGAAGATGTGCAGCATTGTTCATAATGGCAATCAGTTTTGTTTTCATTTTCTCATTCAGTACTACCTCCAGCAGATCAATAGTGTGTCCATTAAGTGGCTTATTAATTTGGTGGGCCTCCCTCTAATGTTACCACACCAGCACACAACAGTGTAGAGTATAGCACAAGCCATCGCTGAGTTGTACAACATGTAAAGGATGTTCCTACTCTCTTAAAGGAGCACAGTCTTCTGCTTTGCCCTTTCTTTTATAACTCCTCTGTGTTACAAGGCCAGTCCAGCTTGTCGTTGATATGGACTCCAAGTACTTTTAGCAGCATACAACCTCCGCATGCACTCCCTGAGTAGTGACCAGGCATAGAGATTCTTTTGTGGGGCTCATCTTGGTTTTGCTGATGTTAAGCTGCAGTCAAGTCAGTTCCTTCTGCACCAAGAGACCAAGTTCTGTATCAGACTCCTATACTCTGTCTCATCCCCCATATCAGTACACACTGTTAGTACAGAACCATCATAATTTCTGCAAGTGACATGACCTGGTGTTTTATTTATAGTCAGAGGTGTGTAAAGGGTACAAAGAAAAGGAGATGGGCCACAGGCACTAATATCCAGTATACATTCTACATGTCATATGTCAGTTATGGCAGAATCTAAGAATAATGCATATGGTCTCTAACATTTTGGTCATCAAAAACTTGAAAGAGGTATCTCGCCAGAATATTGTTTCATGATTTGTAATCATTTATGCCACTTCTGAGTGGCTAATACTACTACTTGTTTCCACTAATGTTCTTAATCATTGGATTTTATGTCTGGTCTATAATTAATGTTTTTCTTGCCTGCAGCCATTTTTGAGTTGAACACTAAGAACACCTGCACAACTGAATGTTTCTGCATATAAAGACAGGAATCCCCCCCCAACCACCACATCACTATGACTGCTATCAGTTGCATTTCTCCGACGCCCATCACCAAGACTCAGCTGCTGTTTGAATATGCTGTGTTTTGTTTCCTGTACATTTGTCCTGCTTTGGTCCTTTTTTGCTTTTACCCTCATCTTCTTAGAGTAGAATATGAAGACATCATTGGGTGTGAAGCTAATTTTGAAGTGTAAACGGGGCAAAACACATCCGTTTTATTTATTTTGTTTAGGAAAGACGGTGATTAATGCTTGACAAAGTGTTTGAGGTAGTATTTGGTTGTGTCTAGCTTCTGTAAATGTTGCCAATAAAAGGGGAGCTAACTGAGTGGAGAATTTCTTACAAAATTCTACAGGATAACCATCAGGGCCTGCTGATTTCCTGCTTTGGAAGTGACTTTATAGCATCTAGTAATTCTGATTAGCGTCAGATGTTTATCCAGTTCCTCAGCACTTAAAGCATCTATTTGTGGTGTCTGTAATGTATCCAGAAATGCATTAGATTGTGTGTTGTCGTCTTTGAACTCAGTATAATATAAGGATTTATAATAATCTCTAAATGCGTGCATTATATTTTTATGGTCAATGATTTCTTCTCCATTCGTGTTGGTGATTGCTGGTATTGCATTGCGAACTTCTTGTTTGTGAATTTGTTGAGCTAAAAGCTTATTAGCTTTTTCTCCATGTTCATAGTAATGATGTCTTGACTTATAAACAAGTTTAGCTCTGACACTTTCTTGGTTTCTAATTTATTTCTGTGGGAAAGATATGATATAATCTGTCCTCTTAAGAAGGGCTTTAGAGTTTCCCAGAGTGTTCCTGCAGAAACCTCTGTGGGCGTGTTTGTCTCTAGGAAGAAGCTGATTTGTTTGGATATAAATTCTGTGCAGTTCTCATCTGCTAATAGAAGAGGGTTAAGATGCCATCTGCGAGGTGAGTGTGAGGGGCTTAATGATTTTAGCTCCAAGACTAGAGGGGCATGGTCAGAGATAACAATTGTGTCGTATTTGCACGATTTAATCGTAGGCAGGAAATTATTATCTATAAAAAAATAATCAATTCTTGAGTAGCTATGATGCACTGGTGAGTAGAACGAATATGTTCTTGAGTTTGGGTTAAGAAACCTCCAGAGGTCTGATAAGTTGTGGTCAGTTAAAAACTGTGTATATGTCTTTGTGTTTTAAATCCACTCTTAGATAGGACTCCTGTGACAGGGGGGACGACATCTAACACTGCTAAGTCCCCAGCCGTTATAATTTTATGAGTGTTCACTTTGGGAATGGCAAATAGATTTCACATCCGTTTTATTTAGCTGGAAAGTAGTAAAAAAAAGTCAATTTCAGTGACTTTTAACACACAAATGATTGACACATTGGCTTAGTGTAACCAACAGCCATGTAGTAAGCTCAGTCATCAAAGGTAAGCAGCTTATCACCTGACCGTTTAGCCTGAGCACTAGAACCTGCTTCTTAAATTTCCTACCATCTTAAATATGCATCTTTGTTGTGCCATCTCAGGGAGTATTAGGGGGATGGGAAGTTTAGGGTTGGTGGTGGCACACACTGATCTGTCAGCAAAGATGACACTGAACGTAACCAGCAGTGGTTGAGGCAGCACAATAAGCTCTGTCATAGGTAAGGAGCTGAAGAGAGGTAAAACCTGCCTGCCATCTTATGTATCCCGGGTATACCATCATAGGGAGTACAGCTGCTGGGGTGGAGGGTAAGTGATGTTTTTACTGAGCCCTTTTGTCTAAAATAAGTAATAAGGCATTATGCCTTTTTACTGATATTTCCATTTACTGACTTTTTCAGTACAAGTTTCATCTGGATGTGTGTCCACTGTGCTCAGAAAGGAACTAAGAGCACAACGGTCCATTTTTGAGAACACAGTGCTCAGTAGAACTAAGTCATGTTATCTCAGTATTTTTTTTCAGCCGTTTGTACATTATAACTGGAACAGTTGCTGCTGGAGCTCATTCATCAGTAGCATCAAGGATAGAGAAACCTATGACAGAGGTTCTTTTGAATCCGAAGCCTTCTGCATTCTGACCATTCTCTTTTAGCCGTGATTGGCAGCTGTTACCTTGTGCTATTGTGCTGCATAAGTGAATGTGGAAGACAAGACTGAAAACTTTGTCCTAAGCTTTCAAAAAGACAGCCAATGTTTCACTTGGAAACCAGAAAACAGTACAAGAGTGAAGGAAATGAGAGCAGATAGCCACCACAATTGTTTTTGTCAACTTTACAGTTGTTAGTTAAAAACACTATTGTTGTATTGTGTCAGTCATTCCTTTCAGAAGACTTATATCATTCATATGTTGCCCTGCTAAAAACTTTGTTCTGTCTTTGTAAGAAATATTTTTTGTGTATTATTATTCTGAATTTCATCACAGGCTTAGTTAGGTTTAAATAACAGTGGAAAAGCATGACAGTCCAATATTACACTAGGTTTGCTCTTTATTTATATTTCACTCTCAATTTTTCTGCTGCAGGTATTCATCTTGGAGGAGCTCCTTAGCCCAGTTATCACACCTTTCATTCTCATCTTTTGCCTGCGTCGAAAGTCCCTTGAGATCATCGACTTCTTCCGTAATTTCACTGTGGAAGTTGTAGGGGTCGGTGACACCTGTTCCTTTGCACAGATGGATGTTCGTCAGCATGGTCACCCTGCGGTAATCTCATTTTTCATCTAGTTATAACAGCACCCAAAGACCAAATATGAAGCATTAATTTTACTTTTGTATCATGTACAGTGAAAATTCTATTATAGGAATAATGGCAAGTGTGTGATTTCAGAGAATGCTTGGTAAACATGTTTAGTGGGATGGTACAAAATGACCGTATTTTAGAGCTGTCCTAAGTGTACTCTTTCTGGTAGACGTTTTTAAATTATTGAGAGAAAAAAAAGTGAAGTTAATATTTTAAAGGTCTGTGTCCCAAGTCTATAAAGTTACTGAAGAAAATTTCACTTATAAAGATCTGTTCATTGATGAGTTGAGTGATATCATCTTGTTTTAAAAGAAATTAGCCTCTGAACAAATGATATATGTTGGTGGCTTCACATTTTAGAAGCAGAAATTAAGTTAATTGTTTGTGTAATATTTAAAGCAAGACTAGATTGTTTTCAGCCTTATTTGTGACCTTATGTTATAGTGTGCTGAAAATAATAATCTAGACCGTGTTTGATACTCAAATTCAGAATAATTTGCTATTTTACAAAATATCTTTGCAGCTGGTGTAGAGTGATTTAGTGACAGACATCATTGTAATGATAAATCACCAGGTAATATGTGAAGTTCAGGTATGTAATGCTTGCTTTATTGAGCTTCACTGCAGAACTAGGAGGCTTCTCTGATGGACTTGCTAAAATATTCAAATTTTCTGTAAACTCAGATTAACATAAAATATTAATTTGTTTAATATTAGGTGAATTTTAGAAATTTGTACTTGTTTGTTAAATGTACATTCTGATTTGTAGTGGATGTCAGCAGGAAAAACGGAGGCATCCATCTACCAGCAGGCAGAAGATGGAAAAACTGAACTTTCCCTTATGCATTTTGCTATCACCAACCCTCGCTGGCAGCCCCCTCGTGAGAGCACACATTTTATCAGTCAACTGAAGGAAAAAGTTCAAAGAGAAGCAGCAAATTGCCAACAAGGCATGGCTGAGAAGCATCTTTTTAGTTCTATTCAGTCCATT
This sequence comes from Erpetoichthys calabaricus, assembly GCF_900747795.2. Lineage (NCBI taxonomy): Eukaryota > Metazoa > Chordata > Cladistia > Polypteriformes > Polypteridae > Erpetoichthys > Erpetoichthys calabaricus. The sequence goes on along the minus strand of NC_041401.2, from coordinate 139,015,483 downwards.
CAATCAGAGTCTGAGGTAACCATCATTCATCTTAAATTGTCTTTTTTTCTTATATACAGGAAAGGAGTTTTAAGTTGTCTGCAGTCTTGGAACAGGATTATATAATTGGTATTGGTAATCTGGTAATTTAGTCCATTTTAGAAAGGGTCAAATATTGATTGAAACTACATATACTGTAGATCTAGGTAATATGTTTTAAAATATTAATAGGCTTACTTTCATATCATGCTGCTTTTATTTTTTGTCCCTTCTTAGATTCACTCTTTATTCAAGAATACACAATAGAGCCTTGAGTATCTAATGACTGGTAAATTGTGGCTTTGAATAGAAAGAGCCTTGAACTTTACAGTGACTTAAAATAACTGTGCTATATTCAAGTGCTACTCTGTTAGCCTTAAATGCCAGAAACTATTAAAATAGCTTCTGCTGGAATTTGACCCATTTAAAATATGTTACTTATATAAGTTCACTGCAGACAAAGGCCACCGCTGTGAAGGATCCTGGTACATTAACACAGATAATGAGGATTGCCTTTACATTGTATTTTCTTTTAATATTAACAATTATCTCTTTGAATTTTAAAAAATGTCTCTAAATGTGTGTCCATCATAGATTATTCTTTGGAGATAAATCTGTGGTTTCCTAGCGAACCATTGTGAACATTAACAGTGTCAGTCTAGTTCTTAATGCTAATTTTGATACCGGTGACATGTGTCTTTTCTTTTCTTCAGCCGCACAGTTTAATTGCCAACCTATTGGTAGGACCTCCTTCACTGACCTCGTTCCAGTATGCTCAGGAGGGACATGGTGCTCACCACTCTTCACACATTGGCAGTAGTGATGTAGCTTCTGCACTTCGGTCACTTTCTCCACTCAGTACCAGCCAGCACCTCCGTGGGAGCTTTTCCTCCACATTGGCTAAAGGAGAGGGGACACCACTGATTACAGCCAGAGGGTTGGCCGGATCAACGTAAGATTTTTGCCATCTTCTTATGTTTTTATGTAAGAATTTGTGTTGGAGACTTAATTTAAACATTACAAAAATTGAATGGGGGATGGAGGTAGGCAGCTCTAGTGTGGGATTTTTTTTTTTGGTCCTAGTATGTGTGAAATGGTGCAAGTCTAAAATATTTCAATTACTAATCTGTTCAATATGATGCCTAATAAACTACGTTTACATTTGCAGTCAGGCAGCATGAATATTCATGAGGCATAGGGCAGTTGCTGCTGACATTTTAGAAATGTATCCCATCAGACTTTACTGTAGAAGGTGAAAGTGCAACTTAAGAGTTGAATGATTTAAAAATTTTAGACCAGCTTCCCTTTATTGGTAGTTTACTAGCTTTTTTTTTTTTTTTTAAACTATGTAAAGTTGATCTGAAAATCACATATTTGAAAAACGGGCAACACAGTAACAGTGGTCAGAACTGCTGCTTCATGGATTCAGCATCCAAAGTTTGAATTTTATGTCTGGTTAGGTTAATAGGTTAATAACTTCCTGGTTATGATGTTAATCTGCCTCCAGCCCTGCATGTAGGCCCTCTGGGAAAAAAAACTGGGGTTGGTGGCAGAATTGGCACTCCAGCCACCATAAAAAAAAAAAAAAACCTTGCATTGTTCCATTCCATCTGAACTAGTGTGGTGTTGAGACTGCACTCTGGTCCTAATCTGGGATCCAGAGTTGATTTGTCATGTGGTGGGTGCAGCAAGGTTATTATAGTTTTGCCTTTTTATATTAGTTTTTATTTCAATATTTTTTCTGACCTTACTTGGAAATTCAGTTTAGTTTTAGTTTTCCTTCATCGTGTATTTTTAGTTTTAGTTTAGTTTTTATTTCACAAAGACATTTCTATTTTATTTTTATATCTATTAATTTCAGTTTTAGTTTTAGTAATTATGGCATGGAGCTCCTACGGAGTTTAGTTTTGTGTCACAATCAGACAGAACTGCACACTTAATAGCTTTGGATATGAGTTTAATGTTAGTGGAAGCTTACTACACTACATGGTTTACTATCTGGTTTTGTTTTTGTCTGATAAAAACAAGCATAATCAAAACTAGATACTGAATATGAACACTTTTACACAATTTTATAATTTTTAAAATATTTTCTCATGAAAATCACGGGGGCTTAGGAAGAACAGGGCTCTTAGACTTGAATCAGTGTGCAGACCCCACCTAGCTGTATTGAGGGAAACAAAGAAAAACAAGCATGTAGTGTCAAGGTTAGGGGCAGTGAGACTTGAATAGCCCAACATAAAAGGACAGTAAACCCATAATGAGCAGAGCAAGAGCAGGTCATAGGAGTATGGACAGGCATAAAACAACAGAGACAGCATCTGAGATTAAGAACAATATATACATTATCTAAACCTGTTAATCCAGAGCAGGATTGCAGGAAACCTGGAGCCTACCCAAGCAGGTTTGGATGTAAGGCAGGAAAAATCCCTGGTATGCAATATGCATGATAAGGCTGATGTTAAGAACAAAAATAATATGATAAAATCAACTATTTTGAGAGAGAGAGAGAAAAACATTGAAAAATGGGAGACAAATATTTTAAAATATAATTCTGCTAATGGATTACTTTCACAATATCAGGTTTTTTCAGTTGTGAATATGAACAAAAAAAGATAAATTAATAAATTTAGAATAATACAAAAACCTATTAGTGTTTAGTTTTTCATCACTTGGCAAACTCTCTTCGCCTACCTACCTTTGTTTGTATCACTTCATTGTTAAACGATGTTTTTAAAGCAAAAGTGATTGGTCAGTAACAATATGCTGATCTAATATGATGACCTAGTCAGTCTCTCGATCAGTGCCATTTTATTTTCAACAACCGGGACTGGCCTCCCCTTGACTTTCTTGTATACTCAGATATGGGGATGGATATTCAAATCAAATTAAATTACTTTTATAATAATTGTTCTGTATATTATTAAAGTTGAATAAATCAGACTCTGCAGCTGAATGAATGTAAAAAAAAAAATCGAGCATGTGTTCAGGTAAAGTACCACTTCTGGGTGATGGATTTGGCCCAAATGTTAATACAGATCTACAATTGTGGTGTAACAACCACATGCCGAATATCATCCATCTATCCAGTTGCATTTTTGAGTTATCTTGTTTACACACACACATACACGTGTGCACACACACACAATTCCAAAAAACTGTATTTTTGGACTCTGGGAGGTCTATAACGTCAAGATTCATCAAAATATCGAGGTCAAATTTTTTCATGATTGCTATACTTTCTCTATACTTCGTATATGAGAAAGTAAAAACGATTTCTCCTTTGCGAAGTGACAGGTGAATTGCTGTCAATAAAAAGCAGTCACCTGAGAAATAAGCTGAAACGTTACTAACTCGTGATTTTTCTGTCCATATAGTAAACGTTTTGATGACCAGCAGATTCTGATTTCAGCCGTTTGAATTACATCTTGATATACAACAAGCGCAAAGAAAGGCGGCATGTAAATAGCTTTCTATTTCACACGCTTTACGCACCCGCATTTAGCTTGCTCTGTCACCGCAAATGCTATGTGAACACCCGCCCTCCGTCACCAACTGCCGTTCACTGGATGAATATGTGCGGGCGGCTCGTGGTGGATGAATTTCTGTTTGAGTTAAAACTTACAAGGGTTAAAGACTAACGGCAAGAATATTCATTCAAAAGCGAAAACTAAAAATATTTTAGTAAATATATTATTTTATTTCAGTTAGTCGTTCCAGCTACTTTAATAGTTTCGTTTAGTTTTAGTTTTTCATTTCGGTTTTGTTAATTATTTTATTTCAGTTTACAAAAATGTTTTTTTAATAATGGTTTCAGTTTTGATTTTAGTTTTCGTTAACTATAATAACCTTGAGGTGCAGCAAACCTGTAGGTTAGTAGGCCATTTCATACTGGCCTCTATGTGATGAACTGAGTGCATGTGGCTCTTGTGATCACCTGGTGCCTATCCAGGGCCGTTTCTTGCCTTGCCCACACAACCCTGAGTTGGATTAAGCATGTTTGAAAATATTGTTGTGTTACAATAAAAAATGCTGGAGTTGTTTTCAGAAAAAAAAAAAAAACCTTACCGTATATACTTGCGTATAAGTTGGGTCTTGAAACCCGAAAAATCGATCATAAAATCAGACCCCAACTTATGCGCCCATTCAAAAATGCGACACTTATTTATTTTTATATCTTCTTGCCTCCTCCAATCTTGCATCAGTTTCTCAGACGCATCGAATTTTGTTTGAGCAGTGCAGTTACCAATTTCTTTCGCTACGTCGATGACGTTTAATTTAAAACCAGCTTCATATTTTCTTCTGATCGAACACTCCATTGAACATAAGGGATGCTCTTATGAGAGAGAGAGAGAGAGAGGTTAGGAGCATGAGCTGATACAGCACATTGCCGCACCCACATAGAAAAAAAGGCAGTGTGCTCCGTGGTTACTGTTTTTCAGGTGGGCGTTAGCATATCATAATCCCTTATACAAATAGTGTGAGTTTTCCTCATCCGACTTATACGATCAACATTATAAAATACCAGACATTATGCTGTAAAATGAAGACCCGACTTATCCGCGAGTATATATGGTGGTATTAGCATCAGTAATGAAATGTGTATATTTTAGTGCTGCATGGTGTTTGCCAGGGCTGACCTAATGGATTATACAGTTTTCAGAAAGAGAAAATAATGGGATTCAGATGTTTATAAAAATCATCATTCAAATCAAAAATAATTAAAATGGTTCATTCACTTTATTTGATATTAATGCATTAAAATTATATTCATTTTGTTGTGTTTTGTGGAACATGTACTGCACTTGGACCATAAGATGGATGTATAATTTTCTTTATCACTTTATTTACCTTTTTTCCCCAGTTGACTATGTAAATAAATATAATGGCATATATGTTTGAACTATTTCATGTATAGAACTATTTCATGTATAGAAGTTATAGTAAAAGATCTAAGTAACATCTTATTGTGCTTTAACAAATGCTTTAACACTCTTATTATAACACCACTTTCTGTATTGTTAGAAAAGCACTTGACTACAGCTCTAAATAACCACTGTGGGAAAATTCTCCTACGTCAGTTGCATTGCCTAGCTTTTACAGTGGACCCTTGACTTACGAACTCAATTCGTTCACGAGGGTTGGTTGTAACTCAAGACTATTTTTCCCATAAGAAATAATGGAAATACCCATAATGCGTTCCGAACCTCCCACAACAATACTTACTTAACCTTTTCATAATAAAAAAGGGTTGTATAATGTGCATAATTTACCAAAACACCAATAATTTTTCTAATGTACTAACCAAAAAGTTATAAAAAGTGCCTAGCCTACCAGAAACAACAATTTCATACTGTACTCACCATTTAATTTGACATCTTTGGGCTGCAGGAAGGGAGGAGGAGGAGAATGAAATGGAAGGTGGTTATTGTTTGGAAGGAGCCTCCTTATACAAATCTGCTCTTTGTAAAATTGTCGAGATGATGGATTTCGGCATGCTGTACATATTAGCGAGATCGGTCACACGAACACCACTCTCATATTTCCGCACAATTTCCTTCGTCGTTTCGATTGTGATCGCTTTCTTTACCTTTGTTACCTTCTCTTCCTTCCTTAGCAATTATCGAAAAAAATTATATAAATCACTGCACTGACCGAAATTACATCCACAAACACATGTATCTGGGCTCCGACTGACGCTTACAAACGCTCTCGGCTGTTTGTTTACAATCACACAAGCGGATACACGTGACCGCATTCAGGTCGTAACGCAAGATGTTGGTCATAAATCAAAACAAAAATTTTGGTCGTAAATTAAGTTGTTCGCATGTCAGGCCGGTCGTATATCAAGGGTCGACTGTATATTAAAATTTAAGGTGTACTTAATTTTGTCAAGCAACAACAACAAAAAAAAAAAAATCAAATTTACTAGCTGTTTTGTCTTGGTGGAGTAATACAGTGGAACCTTGGGACCGTAATTTGTTCCAAAACTCTGGTTGTAACCCGAAGTAATTTCCCCCATAGGATTGTATGTAAATACAATTAATCAGTTCCAGACCATAGGAACTGTATGTACATATATTTTTTAAAAAGATTTTTAAGCACAAATATAGTTAATGATACCATAGAATGCACAGTATAATAGTAAACTAAATGTAAAAACATTGAATAACACTGAGAAAACCTAGAGCAACAGAGAAAACTAACATTGCTCGCTAAAAACAGCTTTTTTTTTTTTTTTTAATGAGTTTTTAGCACAGGAAAAAAAATGAACATTTGAAAAATCTGTAATTTAGTAAACAACCAAGAAAAGTAACATTGCAACAATGCACACTACAAACCGATCGCTGTAAACAGAAGTGAAGTGGAGGTTAAAATCCAGTAGAAAAAAAGTCTTCATTAAATCCGAGGTTAAAACAATGCTCGAATCAGTCTCTTTAAAAACAAGCCCAGTGCATTCTTTAACTGCCTTCTTGGCCTTATGTGGCCAGCCCTCCCTCCCTTTCTCCCTCCCTCCCTCCCTCTCTCTCTCTCTCGTGTGTGTGTGTGTGTGTGTGTGTGTGTGTGTGTGTGTGTGTGTCTCTTTCTCTCTCCAACTGCACAGGGAATGCACTTGGAGAGACTGAACACGTGCGGAAATCATTGGTGCGCACAAACCAAAAGGGAAACTCGCTTGTTCGTATACCGAATGTGTGGTCATGAACAGATGCAAAAGTTTGGCA